>NW_008347571.1:4376876-4379069 GCF_000622305.1 Nannospalax galili | reverse complement strand
TTGCGGTGTTTCCCCTTTTTCTTCCCCCCCCCCCTCTCTCTCTCTCTCTCTCTCTCTCTCTCTCTCTCTCTCTCTCCCCCCCTTTCCTCTATCCACTAGACTATTACTATTTAGTTCAGGCTATACATTCACATTTTTCTTCCTGGTTGCTAACATTTAGTGCTAACCTCATGCTAAATCATTTCTTCTCTGGGGGAATTCTATAGCTCAGAGGAAATCTGAAAATGTCTGACGGTGTTTTGGTTGTAGCAGTGATGATGGGCATAGGGAGGCTGCTGGCATCTAGTGGGCTAAGGTCAGTGATACTGTTAAGCATCTTACAAATTCCAGGACAGTCCCTCACAAGAAAGAAAGACCCAGCCTCACGTGCAGTGGTGCTGAGGCTGAGAAACCCTGGGATCACATATGTGAAGACTTGGATAAGAGTATATAATATGGTCCTGGTCAGTTGTTAAGTAGCTCTATTTTTTGCAATTGATATGCATTGGGCACAGTTGGGGGATGTTGCTTAGTGGCACAAAACATGGACAAACTTCCAGGTTTGATTTCCAAACAAACAGAAATACACGACAGGTATTAGGAGTGAAAAAGTTGATTCTATCAGCTCTCCTCCACCCTACAAAACAGATAACATATTATTGTTGGGGGATATGTTTGAAAGAGGTAAAATTTGTCCAAAGTGTCGCAGAGAGAAGTAGGAGCAAATGCCTTCCCAGGGAGGTGAGAGAACACTTTGTGTCATGAGAGAGTTGTAGATTGCCTTGCAGAAGCAGGAGACTCCAGGGAGAAGGTTCCAGCACAATTTTGGGTTATTTGACCTCACCTGGGTAATGTTCATTCTGACTTCTGTCTTCTCAATGCAGCAGTATTGGCATAACTGGGTTTGCTCTATTCCACATCATCCCATGAAAGGGTTTTATTTTTATAGCAGAAGACCTAATTGCCCTGTTCATTCTCACTTCACTGAACTCACTAAAGCCCAGTTAAGCATTTTCTTGAAAACAAATAGTTTTCAGATGGTCCTAGTAGAACCACCCTGATTGCACGTAAGCTATTATACATAATTTATTGGGAGGGAGGAGCCCCTGCCCCAGCAAAAGGGCTTCTTGTGGGAACATCAGCATGAACTGTTTCTTTTCACAGTTCTGGGCAGTAAGCACTTGTGTGTCGCAACTACATCTCACCAGCTTGCATGTTTATACATTACATTTCCCAGGCAGCACTGCACTTTAGATGTGTCAAATACGGATCAGGTTATAGATGGAGATTAGAGTTCATTTTTGTAATAATATAATTTCTATAATTTCCTCATGCTCCGCCTTTCATATTCATGAGGCATAATACATTAAATCTGTGAAATTTACTCTTGTGGGGACACAAATCTAAACCATAGAGACAATACTCTTTACTACAGGTTACAGATCTTCAAATACTTCTTTAAAACATTTAAAAAATTTATTTACGTGTGTGTGTGTGTGTGTGTGTGTGTCTATGTGTGTGTCTGTGTCTGTGTCTTGTGTGCAGGTACCTGTGCAGGTCAGTAGAGGGAGTCAGATCCCCTGGAAATGTATCCACTGGAAGTTATGTGTTGCTCCATGTGGGTGTTGGGAACTGAACTCTGACTCTTTGAAAGAGCATCACGTGCTTTGAACCACGGGCCTTCTCTCTGGTCCCTCAAACACTTTCTGCATGGATAGTCTATTTTCCCTTCATTAATGACATCCCCCAGCTTCTCTAGAATGAGACAGCATCATTATTTTGTTGACATGCAGTCCTCTAGATCAGTGCAGCCCTTCAGAACTTCCTATGGAGACAGGCATTCTCCACATCTGTAGCATGGTCAATGAATAGTTCAGTGAGGCAAACATGACCAAAAGACAAGATATTTAATTTTGTACTTTGAAATAAGTTAAATTTAAGTAGTCCCTGTGACCAATGGCTACCGTGTTAGACAACACAGTCTAGATGGCATGCTATAGGTTAAATCTTAAATGCCTCACAAAGGCCCATCTAACAAAGGACTGGTCCACAGTATGGCTCTATTGAGAGGTAGCCGGAATACTTAGGAGGTGGGGCCTAGTGGGAGGCTTTTAGATCATGGCAGGGGAGTGTCCTTAAAGGGGACCATGGGACCCTGGCTTGCTACTGTGAGTGCCAGAGTAGGCCTATACATAATAAACAGCACTATGATTG
>NW_008347571.1:4369361-4376619 GCF_000622305.1 Nannospalax galili | reverse complement strand
AAACATTTAAAAAATTTATTTACGTGTGTGTGTGTGTGTGTGTGTGTGTCTATGTGTGTGTCTGTGTCTGTGTCTTGTGTGCAGGTACCTGTGCAGGTCAGTAGAGGGAGTCAGATCCCCTGGAAATGTATCCACTGGAAGTTATGTGTTGCTCCATGTGGGTGTTGGGAACTGAACTCTGACTCTTTGAAAGAGCATCACGTGCTTTGAACCACGGGCCTTCTCTCTGGTCCCTCAAACACTTTCTGCATGGATAGTCTATTTTCCCTTCATTAATGACATCCCCCAGCTTCTCTAGAATGAGACAGCATCATTATTTTGTTGACATGCAGTCCTCTAGATCAGTGCAGCCCTTCAGAACTTCCTATGGAGACAGGCATTCTCCACATCTGTAGCATGGTCAATGAATAGTTCAGTGAGGCAAACATGACCAAAAGACAAGATATTTAATTTTGTACTTTGAAATAAGTTAAATTTAAGTAGTCCCTGTGACCAATGGCTACCGTGTTAGACAACACAGTCTAGATGGCATGCTATAGGTTAAATCTTAAATGCCTCACAAAGGCCCATCTAACAAAGGACTGGTCCACAGTATGGCTCTATTGAGAGGTAGCCGGAATACTTAGGAGGTGGGGCCTAGTGGGAGGCTTTTAGATCATGGGGGGGAGTGTCCTTAAAGGGGACCATGGGACCCTGGCTTGCTGCTGTGAGTCCCAGAGTAGGCCTATACATAATAAATAGCACTATGATTGGACAATTATAGTAGTTTACTCAAAAAATCTTTAACATATATATATATATATATGTCAATGTTCCTGGCATTGACTTCACTATTGTGTTCTAGAGCTATTTATCTTCGGTTCTAGGCACTTGAATAAAAAGTTTATTTACTATATACTTCAAAGACAGCAGCAGGCATGACACTAATGGATGAACCACCTGACCAGGTGCCTCTTAATACAGAAGTATCTTGGTAGAAAGAGATTTTAATTGTGTATGTTGTTTTTTTAAAATCGAGTGATTTTGAATATCAAGCCCACTTCTTTTGGCGCTCACATGGAAGCATGGCAGTCTGTTACAACCTTGAAGGAATACTGACTGTAAGATTTATTAAGAGGGAATATATCCATTTACAAGGGAGCACATTTATAAGGGACTGTCAAGGGTGGTGGTGTGATCATATTTGGGGTTTTTTTTTTTGGCTTATGTTTAGACTTTAGAACCTAACCCCTGTATAAGATATAATTCCACTGTATATATGGAGGCTTCTGCCCTAGGGAATTACTTTAGCAATTTGACCAACTACCTTCCAAAGGCCAAGATGATAGTGCCACACCGCATGGACACTGCACGCACTCACTGAGCCGTCTGTCTGAGCAACAGGCGGAAGACAAGGAGGCGCTGGGTTGTGTCCTTGCTCTCCTGACACCAATTTCACATCATCACTGTCAAAGGCAGTTAGTTTGAAGAAAAGTTCTAGAGAAAGATTTAAAAATTCCTATGTCTGTGCTAAAGCTTAATTTTAAAGCGCTCTGTTGGAAAACATCTTTCAGGATTTAACAATGTGCCATTTATTTTTATGTCTGTTTCTTGTGGTTCATGCATACAGAAATGATGCTGCCATTTGCCAAGATCCATCAAGCCCTCGTGATGAACTCAATGTTACTTCTAACATCTTATACATATTCTCAATATTTGATCTCACAAGAAACTTTTGGGGTAGGCAGTATCAACCCATTTTAAGAATGAGGCAACTGAAACTCTAGGGAGCATAGGTTAAAAAACAGGAAGAAGCCAGGCATGGTGGCACATGCCTTTAATCTGTGAGTTCAAGGCCACCCTGGTCTACATAGTGAGTTCCAGGACAGCTGGGACTACAGGGAGACCTTGTCTCACAAAAAGACAAACAAACAAACAAACAAAAACAGAAATGTTTGAACTAGGGTATTTTGGCTCCAGAGCTCACACCACCCTGAAGAGGAAATGATGATGGAATTTACTTAATTATTATTAAAAGATTGTTAAAAAAGTACTGGTTGCTGGTATGATAATATAATTGGTATCAGCACCACATCGCAATTTAAATCTCAATTTTCTCATTGATTTCCTGGGTGACTTTGGACAAGTATCCTACCTTTTCTGTGCTCAACTGTTGATAAACAAAATGTGTATAAACATACGTCACTGGTTATTATGAGGATTAGCTGAGACATTTATGTGAACTTTCTGAAATAAATGGTAAGTATTATTATCATGCACAAAGGGTAGGAGATAGATGTGCTACTTCCCTTTGAGGACCCTTTGAGGATTAAATCATAACATATATGAAAGTACATTGCAAATGTTAAAGTGCTCTACAAATGGTAATGGCTTTCATTCCCGTTATTGGAAGCATTCCTTTTCCAAGGCTTTGTCTGCAGATAGCAAACAGTTCTCAATCGTACGCCTGTGTTTTGCTATGTGCTTTAGGGACAGCAAAGATCAAACATGAGCTCTGGGCAGCAGACACATGAACTATTTCATCTCTTTGCTGCCAACATTCACATAGTCTGCCTATCCCTTGTTGGATGGCCCTTAATAAGATGCTAAAGATTAGATGCCTTGAGAGTCTATCTACCAATACCAATAAAAAGGCTAAAAACTTCCTCCAAAATATGGAAAGATTCTGAAAAGTTTCAGCCATAATGTAGCTTATACTGCAGAAGAGGAGACTAACATTCACTCATGTTGCCTGAGTACCGAGTACTGACAATGCATTTAGTACATTTCGTGGCTGGGAATATTTATAATCTTTCCATCAATACTATGCAGCATGTACTGTTATTATCCCTGTTTTATAGGAATAAACTGAGGCTTATAGAGATCTAGGGACATGACAAAAATCACATAGGAAACAAGGAGCAAAGCCAGGGTGGTAATGGCCACCTATTGTCCTTCAAATGCTAGAGATGCAGAGAGAGAAGAGTGATGAATTTCATGTTAGCTAAGGCAGGAAGGCTGACTGGAAAGGCTAGCAGTGTGGCGATAACTAAATGATCTGCACTGAGCTCTCTTCTTTGACTTTAAATCCCACAATCTCTAAA
Organism: Nannospalax galili; assembly: GCF_000622305.1. Taxonomy (NCBI): domain Eukaryota; kingdom Metazoa; phylum Chordata; class Mammalia; order Rodentia; family Spalacidae; genus Nannospalax; species Nannospalax galili. Next base: position 4,373,536 of record NW_008347571.1, on the reverse strand, counting down.
TAGTATTCTGTCTACTTTACAAGCATGGCAATCAATAATTAGGTCACCCTTAAATGAGAGTTTGTGTCCTAGCAGAAATTTACAACCCGGCTTGTATCTTTCCCACCTTCTGTAAGCCTGGCTTAATTTTTTCATAAAGGTCAGAGTGAGTCTTCAAATTTCTCTCCCCACGGCTTTCTGGGGCCCTAGTCCCTGAAGGTTCACTTAGAACACTCTCTGGGAATACTATGCGTCAATGCAGACAGAGGCATGGAAAGTTTAAAATATGACCTTAGGGGACAGGAGACAGCTTTAAGGGGGAAGGAAAGGAAAACTATGCTCATACCTCGGTACCAATGACCATACTCATTGTGCATCAACTGCCTGGTTATTCAACCCTTAGCCTGAGTGTTGAGTGACTGATTTGCATGTGAACTAGCACACTCTTTAGTTGTGACTGAAAAGGTGTGGACTCAAAGATGTTTCATAGACCTCCTATAATACCCATACAGCCTTTGCTCACCATGACCATAGTGTCATGGTTCGCCTCACAAGAGGTTGCTTTGTGTAGGTATGTGTGTGTGTGTGTGCGTGTGCGTGTGTCCACGTGCACACACACACGCACATGCCCACCCCTAAATTGACCAGCGTCAGCAAAACTGATGTGCGCCCACAGGCACTGTTGGCGGAGTCTATTTTCATAAATAATGCCTTCCCCGCCTTTTACAAGGCTGTTTGAAGACCTGCAGTGCACACTGGCTACAACTCAAAGCTCATCTAATGAAAGTACCTCCACTGTCAGCAATGTTAATGTCACTTTAAAGAGTGTGAAATGTTGCTAAATGTGTCAGGAAACAATTAGATAACATAAGAGGCATGTTTCCTCAGTGCACAGAGAAATATATTATGCAGGCAGGAGATAAACACAAAGTTTTCCGAGCTCCAGCATATTCAGCACTCTCTTCCTCTCTCTCTTTTTAATCCAACAGAGAAATTGTTTGGCAAGAGTAAGCCCTATTTCAAATACTTGGAGAAGGGAGAAAGGCCTGCCTTGCCTCTGACTGCTGTCGCTTGAGCCCTGTACTATCAGGCTCAGTGAGATACAAACAGTCTTCCACTCAAATTAAATGTGTGCCCTCCTAATTAACATTATAAATATAGGTTTCTCTGAGCCAGAGTTGATAAAATTACAGTGCTGGCCTGGAAGGGAACCTGCAGCTCTCCCATGTCGAAACAATGGTCATGGAGTACGCCTGGTTAGAACAATGCCCCTGGAGCCTGCCCCTATCTTCAGAGGTCAGCCTGGGAAAAGAAGGTAAATGCCAAGTGGGCTGACATTATGACAGGCATCAGGGCCCAGATGCAATCTGGTCTTTGAATGGCACGATGTAAAGCTTGGCTCCTATGCTCCTGGGAGAAGGAGTCTCACTGTACAGCTTCTTTGTAGAATTTCTGTCATCTCTACCACCTGTGAGGTTCCCAATGGGGCCTCCAAACCACAGGCAAGGGCCAGCAATGGCATAGAGCTGACCTCTACACTCAATACTACTCTCTATGGTGCTGAAACATCAACAAATACCTCACAACAGACTCCTAACCCTGTGAAGTATTTGGCTGACATCCGGGGGCAATTCTGAATTAGGAAAAGGAGGCGATGAAGTCAAATGTGAAAGGAAGAAGGGAGCAAATAGAGAGACACGGGCAGAGACTGCGGTAGCCACGGCCAATGAATGGCTGTCAGGTGGCAAAATGGGGATAGGGATTGTTTTGACATTGTTTTCAAATAATCATAGTTGCCAAGCTCGAAGCAACACCAAACAGTGTAGAAGTGCGGGATGCCACAGTAAGTGAGGAACTTGTGAGCCGGGTGACATGATGGAGTGCTCCTGTAGTCACTAGCAAATGCCATCATAACAGAGGTGACGGGACTGACGTGTCAGCATCGGTCGACATGCAAAATGCTCACATTTTTTTCTTTTCTGATGGAAACACGCTACCCCTTACATATGCAGAACGAAGGCTCTGGTGGGTGATGGGTCATACTTATTGCACAATTTAAGTAGTTCTGCTGTCAGGTAAACTTTAGACATTGAGGCTAAGGCTGACCCGTTACTCAACCCCTCTGCAATTCTTATTTAGAATAGCTTTCTAGCTAGTACTATTCTAGAGATGAGGAACAGTTACAGAATGAGCTACAGGAACTCAAAGAAATCTATGGGTAAACTCCATCAAATACTAGTTCTAGCAGGAAACTTGGGTACTATTAACTCACCAAATACTTCACTTTGCTGGTGATAAAACCAGTTCAGGAAGAAGTGAAGGTGTGTTCCAGAACACACAGCAAGTTGTTGACCTAAGCCTAAAGTTTTTCCTATCAATAATGCTCTTTTCCAATATTCAAGTGGGGAAGACAAACAGAAAACCCAGAACCCAAAGCAGGACAGAAAAAAAAATCTGACCTCACATCAAATCATGTTTATGAGCTACAATTCCACAGCTAACACAGAATGTGTAAAACAGGTACCCACCCCCCAAACACATTAATACGTTATCCTCTTATCTGCCAAACTATGCTGCTTGAAATACTGGGTTTCCTCAGGTTGTAAACATGCATCCCAAGAAAGAAGAGCTCTATGCTGAAGTTGTTCATGCACTGCGGGTTTGCATGGGATGCTTGTACAGGCCCTAGCACACCATGCTGGCATGGGGACACTAGGGCTGCTTGATCCATTCCATTGTAGGCTGATATCTTTACAACCTAGTAAGACACCAAGTTGCCCAAGGGAGGAAATTAAGATGGATGTGGGAACTAGAAATAAGGTTAAAGGCTATACAGCTCTTGATCTTGGAAAAGAGTTAAGGGAAGGTATAGCAATCCTCAGATAATTGAGTCATGACCCAAGAAAGAAGAAATGGACTTTCACAAGTCAGCTTAACTGTCAGTACTAGAAATCACGAAGGTTAAAGAAGACAGATTCAGCTTTGTATGTACTGCATTTATGCAGGCCTCCCCACCCTGAGCTCTACTCTGTGTAGGGCTCCTTAGGCCTGTGCTCCATCATTCTTTCCAGAGTATGATCCACTCTCTTGATCATTCATTCTTCACATTTATTGAATAAGTGCTATATCTCAGGTTCTCGTCTAGGCTAGGGTATTGCTCTGGGTGGCTGTCAAATTTATATCACCATTATTTGGAATCTTTCCCTTTTCTAAGGTGCCTAACAGAGTGTGTGTACATAGAAAGTGATTGATAAATATTTGCTGACAAAATGGAAAAAAAAAACATGCAGAGTTTTCTGACAATTGTTGAATAACATCAGAGTCAGCACCCTCGTAACATAACAAGCTCTGCATCACAGGAATTATTTTAGCCCTTGTCACCAAAGATAGAAACAATTTTTTGGCAGTCAGTAAGAAATAGGATTCTAGGCCTTTCAAATTCAGCCCTAGCTCTAAATTCCCATAATTTTGTGAGCATTCTTGTCACTGTTTCCTGGGGTCAAGAAGACAGAGGCTCATTTAGAAGATGGTTCAAAAGTAAATAACCTGCTGGGGTATATTCATCTTCCTGTCCTCTGTGTATCTGGAAAATTTTCATTCCCAGCTGAAAAGTGAGACCCATACAGATTCAAGCATCCTTAGAGGACTTAACTTTATTTAAAGGAAACATGTCACTATGTTGAAACTTAAGCTCAAATTAATTATAACAAGTGTAATATTTGGCCAGCCTGAGTCTCATGATTCAACATTCCTGCTTGATCAGTTTCCAGAGCTAAATGAGAGTTTATAACCATTCTCTACGTAATAACACTTTTTGCTTTTACAGCTGCTTTCATCTATGGATCTCAAAGCATGGTGCAAACAGTAATTAACATTCACCTGGGAGGTAAGGGTGGTTCTTTGGCTCATTTGACGAGTGGGAGGGAGAAGGTGGGCAATGCTCAAGGAGAAACTGGAATGGTGGGTTCCCTGTTCCCATTAGGTTTTTTTCTATGATCCAGTGAACTGCTCACAGAGTTTGCTGCAGAGAGGAGTTGGCAGATGTGGACCTAAACTAAAATAGCTTCTACCTAGTTAAGGATAATTATGTGGAAGATAAAGACCACCAGTATTGGTAGAGTTTCCAACAGTGTTCTCAGCCCGATTATAGAAAAAAATACACACACTTTTTTCTCCTCCTTCCTTCCTTCCCTCCC
>NW_008347571.1:4358098-4369248 GCF_000622305.1 Nannospalax galili | reverse complement strand
AGAACATTTCTCTCTCTTTCCTTCATTCCTTCTTTCCTTCCTTCTTTCCTTCTTCCTTCCTTCCTTCCCTCCCTCCTTCCTGCACTCCCTCCTTCCCTCCCTCCCTCCTTCTTTCCCTCCCTCCTTCCCTTTTCCTTATTTCCTTACTTTCTTTTCCCTTCCTCTCTCTTTTCTCCCCTCCTTCTCTCTGTACCTTTCCCTTTCTGCCTTCATTCTTTTCAGCACATAACTCTTTGATTATCTAATATATAACATCCTCTATTGTGTGGACTACTGCTATGAGGTTTAAAAAAACCACTCAAATCCTTGTTTTCTTGGAGCTCGCCTTCTGAAGGAAGGTGGGAAAAGTCCCCAAATAAATAATATCAAAAAAACCCCAAATGCTAGTTCCAGCTTGATTTCTCCATAACTTGTAATGAAGGTGGGTGGTGTCTTCAGCAATAGCATCCTATGACCAAGTCTGGTGGATGACCAAGAGGGAGAGCAAGAGCCTGAATTGTTTGGGGGTGTGTGGCTCTGGGGACCCCCTGACTAACAGCTCAGGGGCTATTTCACATCTGGTACGAGGAGTCTTGTTTAATAACTCATGGCTGTTAGGAGCAGATTTTTCTAGCTAGGTATGATATCCCCCTTTCCTTTGTTTTTAACTTACATTTTTTAATTGCCTTACAAAGTAGGCAAAGTAGGTTTGGGGGCTAGAGAGAAGGCTCAGTGGGTTAAGAGCACTGGCTGCTCTTGCAGAGGACCCAGGTTCTATTTTCAGCACCCACATGGCCACTAACAACCATCCATAACTCCAGTTCCAGGGAACCCGATGCCCTCTTCTGACCTCTGCAGGCACTGCACAACATGGGTGCACTTACATACATGCAGGTAATACATTCATACGCAAAAATAAAAAAAAATTAAAAACCACAAAGTAGTAGGTTTTCACAATGATGTTTCAGACATCCTCCATTTTTGTTTGTTTTGTTTTGAAACAAGGTCTCCCTGTAGCCCCAGCTGGCCTGGAACTCACTGTGTAGAACAGGCTGGCTTTGATATCACAGACATTCACCTGCCTCTGCCTCCCAAATGCTGGGATTTAAGGGCATGTGCACTACCACGCCCAGTCCTCATTCTTCGTTTTGATTAACTCCCCAGTGCTTCCTTACCCCCCCCAAAACTCCACTCTCCCTGCTTAAACCTAGTGTCCCCATCTCTGCTTTCATGTACTCATGTCCTGCTATTCCTAGTCCCTTAAGGCTTCCCCCACCCCAATGGCCCATTCCTAGTTTCCTGGCTTCTACAAATAGTCTGAGTTAAACATATAAGATTGAAGCTATGATCTACATATGAGAAAGAATAAGTGGCATCTGTCTTTCTGTGCCTGAATTCAGTATAATTGCTTTCAAGCTTTTATGGTTCTGGAGGTGCTATTCAGGCTGTTGAGGGAGAAAAGGCATCAACTATTTTACCGGACTGGGAACCCAATGAGCTACAATGCTAACTTGGGAGGGGGGTATTCATAGGCCCTAAGGAGGGAGTTCACAGACCCTAGGAGGGAGGTCATAGGCCTTAGGGGGGTATTTACTATTGTTCTTTTACTATATTGACACAGTTTCAAATTGCCTTTTGAATATTTTTGTTTTTATCCATAGACAAAAGTTATGCTCAGCCTTAATTAGAGAAGCTTCTGGTGATGAGTGCAGAGACTTGTGGTTGGCCATATAAGGTAAAGAGTAAATGACAGCTGAGTGAGTGCTCAGCTCCTAACAGGACATTGACACCACTGCCTCTAGGGCTCAGGGAACATCACAGAAGAGGAGCTGGAAACCATTCAGGAGCTGGAAGGTATGGAAATGGCTGCAAAATGCTATCTTCTGCCCCACCATGGCAATCATGATCCTCCTTCAGCAATGTTTGGCCTGTCATCAATCAGCCATGGACTGGGGAGACAGTCCCATGAAGCCATTCTCCACCCTGATGAGCTTCTGGTTACTAGTGAATTCTGCGTATGTGGGGCAGTTGAGTCTTCACCCCTAAGAAAGCCCAACAGGCTCCAATGGATGCCTCAAAACCCATGGTCACACAGATCACCCAGTTAAACTCAGTGGGTCACAAAACAAAACCAAAAGACATGGATGTGAGAAAGGGACTTGGATGGAGGAGGGGAACGGGCTAGAGATAGGAGATGGTGGGGCGGGAACACAAGAGTAACCCAAATGATCTATACATATGTATGAAATTGTCAAAGATAAAACACAACAGAATTCACAAAAGTACGTGGGAGGAAGGTTAGTATAGATAATTAAGTAAAAATTAAAACAACACCATATGCTTCTTATTTATGGACATACAGATATAAAACACACTTGTGTACTTGTACGGTTCTAGGGGAAAACAGAAAGGAAAGTGGTGTAGAGAATGGAAGAAGGGGTCAAGAGGTAAGTGCCACTTAGTTCAGGACCTTTCAGAGAAGACCTTCTCATTGGGATACATTTATTCTGGGACCTCGTGGAAGGGAGGGAGGGAGGCAGGCTGTTGTCTGAGGAAGCATAAGCTAGACACAAGGAACAGCAAAGGCTCTGAGCTGGCTGCAAGCCTGTGTTCCGGGAAGAGCAAGCAGGCCAGCAAAGCTGGGACGGAAGGAAACATGGGGAGACGGAGGCCTCAAGAGCCAGTTTGAGATCTTTGGCTTTCACACCGAATGGGATGGAAAACTGCTAGAAGGTTCTGAGGCAGGAGTGGTGTGATCGGATGTATAGTTCAGAAAGATCTGTAGTTGCGTTCGTTGGGAAGAGGCCAGAGGGAGGTAGGGCAGATGCTGGGACACTCATTTAGAAAGTGAATGCAACAATCTAGGTCAGAGAGGATTGGGGCTTGGTCTGGGGTGACAGTGTCAGTGAGAGAAGTGACAAGGATCAGTATGTGGATACGTTCTGAAGGTAAAGTCAATACGTTTTGCTGATGGATTAACGTGGGTGTGAAAGGAGCCAAAGACGACTCATGAATAAACATGGTTGAAGAGGTTGATTCCTCCCCAATTTCCATAACTGTGCTGTCCGCTTACTTTAACACACAGCAGAAGATGAAAGCTAAACTCCATGGAAAAGCAAGCTAAACATTGAGAAATTGTAGTAACTGTTGTCCAGAAAACTCTTAAAACAGGCAAATCCTGATTTTATTTACAATTTTTTCCCCAAAATAATGTGTTCTAGGAAAAAGAAAGTACCAACCAAAAAGGCTTTTGGCTGTTATAGAACAGAATCAACAAGGCTGACTTAGGGAAATTTAAATAAATCTAATCTGAGGGAGCTGAACTTTCATCTTTGTGTGGCAAGACAATGTTCGTGCCCCACAGTTAGCAGTTATCATCAAAAACAAGCGAATAATTCCAAACACAAGCCATTTCCCCTGCAAACTCATATTCACATGTGGTACAGAGTAGTAAATTAATTTTGGTCCTGTTCTCTGATTTCTCCTTTAGTTTGACCTGATTTTCTTGCAAGCCCCAGGCAGAGTTAATTTGTAGGGAGGGGTGTGTGTATATATTAGAGAACATGTATTTGTGAGTGTGCATGAGTAGATAGGAATCTTTGCTGAAATATTAATATTGCACCTTTTTATTATTATTTATAGGAGAATTGTATCTGCAGGGCATTTAAAAGAAAAAGAAATGGAAGATAGGAGATGTGAAATTATTTTTTAGTGTTCATACCCTTTGGTTGACATATAAATAATACAAATGAAATGGTAAACAGTATTACGGGGACAGTTATTGAGCAAGTAGAACTGTGCATTCACACAGCACTGTGTTCCCAGTAGTACTCATGATAGGGAAGCAGCTATTTTATGTAAAGCTTAATAAGGTTTTTACACTTATCCGAATTTTTGCTATTGTTGAGTTATTTTATCATGAAACTAGAAGAGGCATTTCTATCTATAAAGGAGAAATTCTAAAGTGAGGAGGAAACAAATAGCCACAAATAAACGTCTTCGGACCCTAGAGAACAAGTGCAAAGGAAATAATCTATAGAACGATAACGTAGTTTAATTCATTTGGAGCGACCTGCCATTCTAGAGAGATGCAGTATTAAGGGTACAGAAAATGTTTAAACATTTCAGGCAAGTATGCCCAGTTCTGTAAAGAAAAGCAGACATTTGCCTTAAAACTGCAACAAAGGAGACGTCTCCACAAAGCCATGTTGCAGTCATCTTAGAAGTCTGTTATGAGGGAAAACCTCTTCTCAAGGGGAGTCTCCATTAAAATGGATGTCTCACTCCTGAAGCTCCCAAAGGGTTATGGGACCTTATTTATTTAAATTGGTTGGTTGTCCCCTGAGAGTTCTACCAATGGAGTGATGAGAAAACTCATTAGTGCCATTTTATTTTTAAATTCCACAGAACAGGCTCAGAACACAATTGCTTTCTTTTTAAAAATTTCTTTCTTTCTCTTTCTTTGGTGTGGTATATGTGCATATGTGTACGTGGGTGTGTGTGCACATGTGCAGTGCACGTGCGGAGGTCAGAGGTCAACACTGGGTGCCTTCCTCAATGTCTTCCCCTACCTCAATGTCTCCCACTGTACCTGAAGCTCTCTGATTGACTAGACTGGCTGGCTGGCGACTCCAGGGATCCTCCTGTCTCCACTTCCTAGCGCTGGGGTTGTGGGCATGTGCTGCTGCACCTGGCTTTTTACACGGGTGCTGGGGATCTGAATGTGGGCCTCATGCTGGAACAAGGACCTTACCCCCTGAGCCATCTCCTCAGCCCCACAACAACTTTCCTACTACCCTCAAATGGTGTCGCCCAGTTGAACATCATTTGCCATGAGGTGTGCACAGCCAATAGCACCTGTCACTCAAGCAGAGGTTTCCTTCTTGTAGCTTCCCTGCATCACTCTGTGGATGAAAAACCTAGTTCACAATGGCGTAAAATTTGACCTTCAATGTGCCACTTGTGTTCTTTTGTGACTAATTCTGCAATTTCTTAAATTCTATGAAGACTACACACAACTTCAAATTCCACATTAAAAAGAAATATAAAAGAGACAATCACACAGATTTGCTTATACAGTAGAGGCAAGAAAGCCAGAAAACAAAAACAAAACAAAAAACCCCATCAATGACTATTAAGCCCAGATCTAAAGAGATCAGTGCCGGGGCTAACAATTGGGTGCTGTCAAATGTTAAAACCACTAAATTCTCATCTTGTTAAATCATCTGATGGCCCTTTCTTCTTTAGTTAAATAGGGATAAATAATAAAAAACAATTTACAACTAAAAGATGCTAGCGGTTTGCAGCTGCTGAATGTCTTTTGGGGAGATTAGATTCTATAATGAGGAGATATAACCATCATTTTATAAAAGCTGCTGGCGTCTTGGGAAAAACACCACTGAATACGATTAGAGAAAAGCCCTTCCTTCATGAACCTATTACAGTCATGCGTCGATTGCTTGGCATATGCTTAATGATATCTTCATAGCTGAAAAACCATCATTTGTTACTGTAAATCTTGACATAATAGATTAAGTTCAATTGTGCTTTTATTACTTCTACTTTTGACTTGAGTGTTTTAAACTTGCAAAACCCTACGAAAGTTGAAAACAAGTCAACGACCTATAATTTTAAGAACTACATGTATATATTTTTCAATTGCTTAATTGGAAGCCATTCTCAATTAATTTAAATATCATTTCAAGCATCTCCTGCTGCTGATTCTCCATTAAGTTTATCAAAGTTCTGGTAATAAGGGGGTGAGAATTATGGAGTGGAGAAAATTCCATGTGTACTATTTAGATTGAGGCAATAAACAGCTGATATTACTGTTCTCTCTGTGCTTTAAAAAATCATAAGGTCAATTAAAACAGTATCAGTTGACAGAACTTCAAATTCTGAGACGTTTATGAAAGAGACAATGACTCTCTGACTTTGATATGGAGGAGGGAGGGACAGCTGTTTTCACTTCCTTCTTTCTCCCTAGTTCCTTCTCAGACCTTGACCTCTAGTGTCCTTGTTTGTCCTGAGCAGAAGCACACAGTCACATCTTGACCATAGGACACCTTTTTGCTGCCGTTGCTTCCCATGAGGACAGAAATGTCTTCCATCAAACTTGATGCTCTGGAACATTTGTATTCTTTATGGTCAAAACTTTACCCTCCAGCTCCAATACTAGAATACCCAGGTCTAAATCAGAAGCCTTAAAACACACACACACACACACACACACACACACATGCACACACACATACACACACACACACACACACACACACACACACACCTTAAGACAAAAAGACAAATAACATCTAGATGGGAAATAGATATCAGGTTCCCTCATTTTTCCAAATAATTCTATAATAATCTTATTTAAAATTCTCATTGATTACAATCAGGTCTCAACTATCAATTATCTATGGATGTCATTTATTTCTTTTTATACATAAAATTTAATCCTTATGTCTAGATACATAAATTTCATTCTTTATACAACCATATAATGACTATGCACATGAATTAATTTAGCTTCTTCTGGTCCAAGATAAATACTTCATAGCAGGACTTCAGATTTGTGAGTCAGAGGACAAACTAAGAGAAAACTGGTTCACTCTCAGAGTATATTCTGTCCACTCTCCCTCAGCAGACATCTCTCTCCCAGAGTGCATCCTCTGTACCCCCACTGATCAACAACCTTCCCAGGGAAGATCCCACTTACTCCAATCATTTCCATTTCCAAGTTGGGAAACCGAAATGTCCATGAAAGCTGCCACATTTCCTCTGAAGTATGTTTTAAGGCTGGGATCTTTGCTGTTGAGTTACATGGAGAAAGTTCTTTCCTGGCATTGGGTAACTCTTAGTGATTCATGAACCCTAAGAGTGACGGGACTTGGTGGGAAAGGTCTCATATTTGTGAATGAATGTGAGAAAATCTGGAGCTGTAATTACTTTGCATTTCTTAATGTCAACTCAACCTTATCTAAGTCACACAAATCCCTGGACCCAACACCACAGGAACTCTTATTAACTCCTTGCAAGCTAATTGGAGAAAAAAAAGAAAATTCCTAGTGAAGTGCTTCCTTGGAGGCTGATTGAGGGATGGTTCAGTCCTCTTCCTTCTCCTTGAAGTCTAGGGACTTTGGAAGGAGGGTCTGTTAAAGCAACGCATAACTAACAACTTTAAAGTCCCCAACTTACAGAGTAACCCCTCAGAAATTTGTCAGTCTTGCTAGGTTTTTATTACTTTGCTAATTCTTAGAAGCTGGGCTAGGCCTGCTCTGGGTGGACTGTGGTTTCCAAGTTTAAATTTTGGTCTCATGGAAGGACTTCATTTCCCTCTGTGCCTTCTGTTCATGTTCTAGTACAGGTCAAAGACCAAGGCTGTCACTGAAGCCCTAAAGGAGTCACCGCCTCAGGGAATCTGCCCCTCCTCCTCATATTCTTGCCGCCTCTTCGAAGATTACAAATCAGATTGCTTCCCCCCTCATCTAACTCAGAATAATGGTCCTTGGTTTACAGTTGGTTGATCAGAAGTTCAGGTCACAGCTGGGAACCTGTGATGGGCATCTAAGTTGAGGGAAAGTCTTGTAGAACTGAGAGCTGATGGTGTCTCTAAGTTTTATTTATTTATTTATTTTTATTTTATTTTATTTTATGTGTATGAGTGTTATGTCTCAATGTGTGTAGGTGTACCCGTGTTGCGCAGAGGTCTCAGAGGACAGAAGAGGGCATTGGATTCCCTGGAACTGGAGTTATGGATGGTTAGTAACCACCATGTGGGTGCTGGGATTCGAACCTGGGTCTTATGCAAAAACAGTCAGTGCTCTTAACTGCTGATCCGTCTCTCCAGTCCCTGATAGTGCCTCTAAGTAAATAGCTTCAGAATGGAATTGAATTAGTGAGCACTAGCTTGTATCTTCTGGTGTTTTGATTGGTTTTGGGTGGAAAGAAATTTCTATACATAACAGTGACAAGAGGTGATGCACTTTATATTTAGCATGAAAAGAAAGAAAGGAAGAAAGAAAAGAAAGAAAGAAAACCTCAAAAACTAGTATCAGAAACATGTTAGCTAAGTGGGAGAAGGGAAAACACAGATTTCCTCTATTTTTATGAAGTGCCTTACATGGCGAAAGGGAATTTTCATCTGCAGGTAATTTAAAGATCTTGAGATGAGGAGACAAGAAGCCAGAGAGAAGGTGAGAGTTGAAAGGGGACGTGAGCAGGTAGAAGTGGTGTAGAGGCTGCAGCCAAGGCAGTTAGGCAGACTGCAGAAGCCCAGAACTCTCTAGAAGAGACTGAGTCCTGAGTACACCTTGATTTTAGTCATTCCACAACTTCTCACCTCCACAATCGCAAGATGAGAAATTTGTCACTACATAGATAAAGGCACTAAGTTTGTGGCAAATTGTAACACCAGAAAAGAAAATGCATACATTACAACTTGGCTTTCAAGAAGGGCTGCAGTTAGAGAATGCCTTCCTGTCTCTAGCATCAGGGTGTCCCAGAGCAGGTAGCTGGGGACAGAGTGGAAGTAGGATGTTTACTCTACTCCCAAGTCCTTTAGCCAAGAAACTAAGCTCTCCAAAAGTCACTAAATCAGTACTATCAGAAATAACACTGATGCTATTGGCTCTGGGAAAAAAAGACACATGTAGTAAACCACCATCTTAACAAGCGCCCAAAGGAAAAGGGCTCAGCACACCACTGTTGAGTAGTGTCAACTCAGGAGAGCTTTAGAAGACAGGATTCTGAACGTAGGTGTAACAGGCACGTTCTTTGCTTGGTTCTGTCTCCTGGAAGCAGAGTCTACCCAGTGGAGTTGCAGGGGCCTCATTTGTCATACAGATGTTTATTTCAGACCAAAATTGCGTGTTTCCCCTCCTACTGCTATTTGCATACCTTTGATTTATATATAAGCTTCACTTCTCCATACTCTTCACCATGCCCTCTTACTCCAGCTACTCCATTCACTCACACCGCCTCATTAATCACAGCTGGGGATGTGGCTCAGTAGTGGAATGCCTGCCTAGTGTGTACAAGGTACTGAGTTCAATCCCCAGCATATTTCACACACACACACACACACACACACACACGGAGGGTCACTGATCATTATGAGCACTTGAGCCTTCAACCCAAGGGCAAGATTTATGGTGACTCTATTATTTATTTACTATTTAATACTATAGAGCAACTCTTTAAAATTTTTTGATTTATTTTTATGTGTATGAGTGTTTTGCCTGCATGTATATAAGTGCACCATGTCTTGCAAAGCCATAGAGGCCAGAAGCTATCAGAGCCCCTGGAATTGGAGTTACTGACTGTTGGTAGCCACCATGTGGATGCTGGGAATCGAACCCAAGTCTTCTGGAAAAGTAGCTGATGCTTTTAACTGCTGACCCATCTCTCCAGCCCCTATAGGGCAACTTTTATGGTACACTCAGCTCTCGTGACCTATGAGCCACTCACTGTAGCCACAAAAGATTCTTTTTTCAAATTCCTAATGATCCAGAGTAAGGCTCTGCTACTAGGTACACTCAGTATATACAGTGGGAAAACAAGGGCATAGTCAACCTACCATATCTATAGAAGCACAATAAGAAAGGGAAATGAGTTTGTCTTCTGGAAAAGAGGAAACCAGACCCCCAAATATCCAAATAACCAAATGGAGATCCCAAGGATAAATATAACATTCAGCACTTAAGTAGAAAGAAAAACAAAGAAACCTTTAAGTACTAGATGGAAAATCCAGTTTCACAGGACTATGATAAAGACTTTGGAGACTACAGCCATATAAGATCTGTATGAAGCACAAATCAACTGGTCTAGTGACCTGGCCACAGAAGTCAAGGTTTTGATCATGAGGAGCTAGAGTTCTTCAAGTTCTGCTCTATAATGATTAGAACTTTCTCACAGAAGCAATGCCGTTTCAGGTGGATAGAAGGTATTCAGAAAGGCATGGGCAGAATAGTGGGGAGGGTGCTACATTTGAGTCGCTGAGAGGTCTGAAGGGAACAATGATCCTCAGGTATGAGAATCAGAGACCTGGGGGGGGGGCAGAGCTTCATGTACACAGACAGATTCAATCCAGTACACTAGGCACAGTCCTGTGTGTATAGGGGCGTGTGTGCTAGCACTGAGTCTGTTTATTTGCAGATGGTAGAATATGGGTCAGGGAGTAAAAGAAAAGAGAAAGATAGAGTCTGAGATAATAGAAGGGTAGATTTTTGAGTGATTTAACTACTATGCAAATAAAATGGGCTTTCTTGTGCGTGAGTGGGCTCACCGTGGGGGGAGACATTCAAGTAGCTGTTGGATGTGGATGCTAGAGAAGAAACTCATGTGTGGCTAAAAATGGAATAAGATAACGCCTGTGTTTCAGTCTCAAAGTAGGATTCTCCAATGCCTTCCCTCACTGTCTTTTAGATAATGCACGGTTCGGAATATAATCTTAGGTATTTTAATCCCCATAGTCTTGTTTTGTAGGAGATACAAGTACAGAAACCAAGTTCATTCCTGTGAAGTACTGAAGGGGACCCAGAAACCCTTTCTCCTCTGATGGGTTCCTGGTGAACCTTAGCTTTTGGGATGGGGCTCATAAGCATGTCCTGGGCTATTAGTTTGCTAATCAGAGACACCAAACCTTAAGATGTTGATGTTATTTGTAGCTGTTTTCCCTCCTCTGTAGCTTCATCGCTTTTCTGTGTTTTAAAAGAAGCCCCATTAAAAAGTAAGAAAGAAAACATGAAGTTGTCAGTGATGAGGAGATATGGGAGGTGTTGGACGGGAGGGAGTGGGCATGGATATGATGAAAACACCTTATATCCATGTATGAAATTCTCAATAAAGTTTTTTTTAAAGTTAAAAAAGAGACCATATGTATAGCTAAAGGTTACATAGCAAGCAACATTGCCAGACAGGCGATACCTCCTTCTGAGTTGTTGGCCAGGGTGGTCAAAGGGATTCCCAGATAGTAACCCAGCATAGAACGGGGAAATTGAACAGCAGACCCCAATCTTGTCTAAAGGAATATTGACAACTGATTACTGCTAGATGAGGAACAGCTGACCCTCCTAAAACAAAGACCTCTAGATAGACTGACTAGATTCACCAGAAGGGCAAGTAGTGGGGAATGGCTGGGGGTGCCGACAACACAGCAGACAGTAGCAGGG
>NW_008347571.1:4354456-4357509 GCF_000622305.1 Nannospalax galili | reverse complement strand
TAGCTCAGAAAATTGTTATTGAATATGTCAATGCTGTTGTAATGAAATGCTTCTTCTAAGTATGTGGTTATTAAATAAATAATAAACTGACAAAAAAAGTTAAAAAAAAATAAGCAACATCTGATTGTTCTGGAAAAGGTGCCCCAGAACTTTTAGCTTACCTGGACATGAACATTTTCTGAGTGCTGCTGACAGGCCAGAGCTTCTCCAGCCCTTGGTTTTCTGACTCAGGATAACTTCTAAATCAAATGACTTGCCAGGCAGTCACTGTGGATACATGCAGATGGAGAAAAGCTCAGCAAAAAAAAAATAAGCAACATCTGATTGTTCTGGAAAAGGTGCCCCAGAACTTTTAGCTTACCTGGACATGAACATTTTCTGAGTGCTGCTGACAGGCCAGAGCTTCTCCAGCCCTTGGTTTTCTGACTCAGGATAACTTCTAAATCAAATGACTTGCCAGGCAGTCACTGTGGATACATGCAGATGGAGAAAAGCTCAGCAGGGAGATGCTGCGTAGAGCACTTCTCAGGTGCAGTGCTGAGTGTGTGCATATTACTATACCAACACTTCCAACTCATCCCACAGTATTCACGGAGGGCTGACCATATAAAGGTAGAAGGGAAGGTCAAATGAGACACAGTCTTTGACCTTCAGGAATTTGTACTTCCATGAGGGAGACAGAGACACAAGTGGGTAGCTCTAATGTCAACAGGGTAACTGCTATTAAAACAATCCATTTCAAATGTCATACATGGAACCAGGAAGAGGTTAGATGCAGCTTTGCTCGGGGAAAGAGGTGGATGACAAGTGGAGAGAGAAGATGGGTTACGAGGTGCTGCTGATATACAGGGATAAAAAGGCGAGGATGGAAGGAGGTTCAGGATGACATCAAATCCGTGAAGGGGGTAAGTAGAAAGACCAGCAGACGGACAAGCAGGATGAGCTTCCCAGAGCCCTCCCCTTTCCTCCATCAAATAAGTTAAGCTGACTTTTTGGTGCCTCTGTGAAATGGGAAAAATGAAATCCCAGGTACAGACTAAGAATTCTCATTCAAAATGCCTGGGATTGGAAGTATTTCTGAGTTTGAAAGTTTTTGGATATATATATATATATATATATATATATAATCTTAGGGGATAGGACTCAAGTCTTAGCACAAAATTCATTTTTGTTCTAAATTTACTGCATACACATAGCCTGATGTACAACTGTATTTTAATTTTTCTCTTGGAACAAAGTTTGTATACAGTGAACCATTGGACCAATGGCACCATGTTGGCCGGGCACCTGGGAGGCAGAGGCAGGCGGGTCTCTGTGAATTCAAGGCCAGCCTGGTCTACATAGCGAGTTCCAGGACAGCTGGGGCTACGGGGAGACCCTGTCTCAAAAGACCAAAAACAACTGAAATACGTTTGAGAAAATATGCTCTATTTTAAAAAAAAAAAAAAAAAAAAAGTTTAGATTTTGGAACATTTCAGAATAGGACTTTTCAACCTACAGATATCTTCCAGAACTATTTTGAAGTAAAAAATGAGACAGTTGAGGGAGAATGTTTATTAAAAAAAAGTTAAAATGGTGATTTTAGGCCAGTAATCACAAACTACAAGTTGAATGCTGTCCACCTATCCGCTGTCCCTCAGTCTAACACCGAATGCCTTCAGTGGAGAGCACATGTTCCCTGGTTGAGCTTCAGGCTTCACAACTCTTAGTTCATGTGCCAGCCTCCTCGGAACATTCCTAGGACCTGCCTCATGTTGGCAGACCTAAGTTAAAGGAGTCTTCACAATGTCCTGTGGGACCCTGAATATTTCTGAATCCAGAAAATTTCTTACATAGTAGAAACATGAGCCATTGTTCTGAGCGGTGACATCAATGAGAAAGTGAAGAACAGGTCTTACAGGACAGAGTTATTTTTATGTAACCCGTTTAAATGACAATAAGTATCATTACTGGCCAGTCAAGGACAGACCAGTTGTTTAAAGAAGTAAGAGTGAGAAAGAGCAACAACAGCGAGGGTTTGAACCTGGAAAAAATTAGGAGCAAAGCAACTCCTGCAAGTAATTTTAAATTACATTATAAATAAATTTTGACTCAAATTGCAAAAAAATGATCAACAAGAGTAAACAATGACTTCTACACAGAAGTCCAGAAAGCTGCCATCCCTTGGGCAATGTCCCTGTCCTCTGGTCCAAAAAACAGCTTTGTGATGGGAAGAGTTGTAAGGAGATGCTGAGACATGGAAAGTGTTCACTGTATCATGTCATGGGAGAAGCAAGAGGAGGAAGGAAATAGCAGGGAAGTAAGGAAGAGAAGAACTAGGAGAAAGTAACAAACTCTCAGGAAGACTGGGTAAGAAAAGCCCATGAAGGACCTTCTGACTATCATCAAACTCATACAATAAAATTCACATACCTGAAGAACCACAAACTCCAACCCAAAGGCAGATAAAGCCAGTGAGATGGAGGATGCTAGAGAGAATTATGGGACATGGCTAGAAGAAGAGCTGATGCTCGTGAGTTTGAGCTCTATTGTGGAACTGGAAAGGTCTGCCAAGCAATTTGTTCTATTTCAGTCAAAAACGCCAGCTTAAAGCAGGTGCGCTGCTTTGCTTTCTCTCCCGATTCAAAAGCCATTTACAAACGCATCCTGGTGATTCAGACCCCAAAATTACCAAACCCAATAACAGATCGGGGCTGCCTAGGAATCTGAACTTTGTTTACACAATTAGAAGACACTCACGTGCACACTCCATAAATGACAAGGTTCCCGCAGCAAATTAACAAGAACAATTTTCCTGTCTCGGGAGCTGTCAAGATGGGCCCTATTGGCCAATTTATCTTATTCCAGCACATCTCTGGTGCTTGTCAATCAATATGTGAAACATTTGGTGCTGATTGCCATTTTTCTCTCCACTTCCTTTTGCCTCTTGTACCAGGCAATTTACTGCAAGTCAATCAAGGTCGAAGTCGACCTTGTTTAAATAAAACACTGTTGAGCTCCTTTCACACCAACAATTTCAAAGACGGAATGAGCTGTATCTTTTGCATTTACAT
>NW_008347571.1:4338971-4354350 GCF_000622305.1 Nannospalax galili | reverse complement strand
CCCCTTTTTTTTTTGCCACTGCATCTCCTAAAATGCCATCCTTGAATTATAAGTCGTAACTAAAGCCACCTAGAGACCGAGAAAACAAAGTTGAGCAAGGAGTAAGGAAACATGTATTTCAATATGAATCTTCACTATAAAAGGTGCTCTCTCCCAACAGAGATGTCTCACCAAGGAAGGAATGTGGTTGACTGTTTTGACTATCACTCTTTGGCCCTAGCTTGAGGCAAAGTCACACCAAATAGACCCCAAACCACCCAAACTTGGTAATATACACAAAGCAATTTTGAACCTCTGTCCCAAGGATTGGGTTCTATGGTTGAAGGAGAGTTTTAGGAAATTTCAGTAGCAGTACCTAGCTATAATAATGAGTTGAGCATAACCATTTGTCATCATTCTACTGAGCAAAAGGCAGAAAGGGAGTCACTGAGTCAATTGATATTCTTAGAAACTGTTCACAGGTTTTGTTTCCAAACTTTTTTTTTTTTTTTTTACTGCAAGCTACCTATAATCTCTATTTTCCTCAATAAATCAACCTCCAACTTTTGGCAAAATATTATTCTGAACCCCACAAATGTTAAGAACACACAGTGAAATGAGCCCTGGCTAAATGCGACTTTCTAAGAAAGAAATACAGTTGGATGAATATAGGCTGTCCCGAAAATAGCAACACGCAGCTTAATTGCGGCAGTCGTGCCAGGCCTGCAGAACAGTTTCTTGGAAATGGACTCTTGGTAAAGGCCTACTATGCATATACAAAACACAGTTTGATGTTCTGTGATGTCCCCTCCTATATCCCAAAACTAATACAACAAACAAGCACGATGTCCTCAAAGGCCCAGAGAGAGGACAGATTCCTAAGTGCTTTATGTCAAATGTAATTTTCATTGGACTTGAAAGTCTCAGGGTAGGTTGTGTCTGTGGTTTGTTTTTACACCATTTGTCGAAGCTCCTGCTGAAAGAGCCTCTCCTCTACTGGAGGAGCATCTGCCATGTTGGAGGGAAAAGGCAAGGGAGTCTCTGTTTCCTGGAGCCCTGTGTAAGGTCAGGGTACTAGGCACTAATGCAATCACCTCGAAAATAAAATTACTCCTATAACCTGACATAAGTGTTATGCAGGACACATTTAATGGTAGCCTAAAACAGCTCATCTGAGTTACTGTGGTAGCTCAGTGCCTTTCAAAGGGAGGTCCACTAATGCAATCTGTGCCTGAGAACCTGATAAATCAGCCTAACTCCCTCATGTTAACTGTGCCTGAGAGCAAATGATTGAAACTTCGTGGCTACTTGGCACTCCCCAAAGCAGGTCCTGGATAAGCAGGTGCAACTCTTTGAATGATGTATAGATGAGTTTGAATTACAGTCTGACGGGGGACTTCCATATGGGGTAGGAGGAACTGCACGTGGGTCATGTATGGAAGGGCCACAGACAAATGGTCCCCATCCTGCTGAGGACACAGACAATGCTATTCCATCACCGGTGTTTCATTAGGCTTAATGCTTGGCTTTGCTTAACTCCAGCAAATGGTGACAGCTCTCACTTCTCAGTCTGAGAGGGCACCAGGCGGGGTTCTGCGGTGCTTCAGCCCTAGATGCTCTAGGATGGAGGTGTGGTCACAAAGAAGTCTCTTGGCACTGTGTCTTCTATTTTCACTCCACAAGAGCAGCATGGCTGTGTTCAGTATGTGGAAAACTCACTGGACTGGACACTAATGACATGGGTTTATCTATCTAAAACTCATCAATGAAATATTTAAGAATGCCATGATCAAATGAGACAAAGGGAGGCAAAGGGACCGGTTTTAGATAGAGTGTGACTGAGTAACTTACACACAACCCTGGAATGAACACAGCCTCAGCCAATGGGCCATCAAGGGAAACTGATGAAATCTGAGTTTGGCCTAAGGATTAGATAACATTTCCTTGATAAATTTTGTGGTGTGGGCAGTTCTCCTGTGGTTACGATAGAAGATGTTCTTGTTCATAGGACGTACCCACTGAGGTACTCAGAGGGGAAAGTGCATGGTGTGGGGCTTCTTACTCTAAATTGGTTCAGGAAGAAAGATAAATGCATGTGGGTAAGAGTGCAATGGGAACAATACACAGAAGCAGTAAATGGGGGTGAGTGGGTATTCTTTCTGTTACTGTATTGTACACCTCTTTCTGTAATTTTGAAATTACATTAAAAACAAGTTAAAAACTGAGAATGTTGGCTGGGAAGAAAGGTCAGTGGATATAGCACATGCCTTGCAAGCCTGATGACCTGAGTTCAGATCCTCACAACTCACATAAAAGCAGGATGCAGGAGCACACTTGTCTATGATTCCTGTGCTCCTACTGGAAGATGGGAGCAGAGACAGTAGAATCGCCAAAGCTCAAGGCCAGCTAGCTTGGCCTACATCATGCTGCAAACAAGACACTCTGTCTCCCACGAGGCAGAAAGCAAGGGCTGACACCTGAGGTTGCCTTCTGATTGTCACACTCCTGCCATGGCATGCAGACGCCTGCACTCACACACACATCATACAAACATACAGCACAACACACATAGACACACAAAATGAGGATGATGCCTTTCAGTGAAAGTAAATGGCCCTTCAAACGAATGGGCAACCTGACTAAGTGGCATATGGCCGCTCTAACAAATTAGGTGTTTTATGCAAAGCAAAGTTAGTGGGCAAGGTCTCTGTCAGCACTGAGTCACTGGCACAATTACCCCTCAAATGGAGGGTTGGGACCACTCTGGAGTTCCCTAGGCAGTGGTGATTTTCAACCTGGTCTGACAGACTCTGATAGCCCCAACCTTCTTTTTCTTGACATTAATTCATCTGTGATCTTTACTGCCATGCTGAGCATCTTATCTTGAGGTGGTCCTTAATAGCCCTTGGTATATTTTATTGATGTTTCTTTTATTCTTGTGTGTTTCTTCTTCATGACTGTATCTGTTGTTACTTTCTGTCTCTTTCAGAATGCTATTCTCTTGTGAGACTAGGCACTGCTTGGAGGCTTAATGAGGCTTCTATATTGTTAGGCTGATTTATCAGGTTCTCAGTTAACATGAGGAAGTGTGAGGGGAAGAGTTTAGATGCTCCAGGATCAAGCCAGCAACAAGAGTTTGCAAGTGCCTTTATGTGTCTGTAGCATTTTCCAAAGAATGACATTCAGTCTTGACAGTATCCACATGGGAGAAATACATACACTTCTCTTTAATTCCTCCCATCACTTCTCGCTCATACTTTTTGAACTATCAGTGTTAGAGCCCAGTGTCACATTATACAGTAGAATTCCAAAGGCATTTGTTGCATGGCACTGAAGTCAGGGTCCAAAGCCTTCTGTTTATTTCAGTTTTGAATTAACCCTTCTCTGCAATCAGTCTCAGACACAAAATCTTACCTATTGCTGCTGATCACACTTCTGCAGAGGCAAGGCATTTGTTGGATTTACTTTAAATAAAGTCACCTTGTGAATTAGAAGGTAATTTAACTTTTCCCTCAACCTTGAAAAAAATTTCTATCACAAAAAGAAAAGTAATAAAAAGGAAAAACCAGGTATTTCTTTCTCTCATAGAAACTAAAAACACTGCATGTGGTCATTGCTAATGAGCATATTTCCAATATCAATGGAAATTAGACCATCAGACTAGAAGACATGATATTATACTCGGTTTATATTGTAGTCTCAATTCTACACACACACACACTCATACCCCATAGTCTTTCATTTCTAAAATAAAAGCCAGTTTAAAAAAATCCATACTTCATGGTCTATCTAAGCTCTTCATTTTTCTTTCCTAAAAGGTGGGCTTC
Source organism: Nannospalax galili (assembly GCF_000622305.1). Taxonomy (NCBI): domain Eukaryota; kingdom Metazoa; phylum Chordata; class Mammalia; order Rodentia; family Spalacidae; genus Nannospalax; species Nannospalax galili. The sequence goes on along the minus strand of NW_008347571.1, from coordinate 4,350,544 downwards.
CTTGGGTTTCAATGCTAACAAACATTATATGACAGGTTCACTGATTTACTGTTCTGCACCCTTTTTAATTATGAATGTATGAAGGAAAATTTCACAGAGGAAAACAGTGAATCACCAGTGAAATTATTTGTTCGTTGAATGAGCTGAATAAACAGTTGGCTTCAGGGCAAAGATTCATCTGGCATCTTTTAAGTCATCTTATTTTTTTTTTTTTTTCTACTTTCTCAGAAAGCAGAACTGGGCCCTCAGGAATCAACCAGGAACAAAGATGTTGCCAAGACGTTGTGGAAACAGATAAACATCCGACTATAGGATGTCTTGAGATGCTAAAAAATTTTTGCCTAGTTTTAGCAATAATAATGGTAATTTTTACAAACACTTGCACACATGTATTGTGTACCTACACTATTTTATTTGATTGTAACACCTTTCACTCATTTAATTAAAAGCAACACTCTTAAACTAGAACGTAGAAGTCTAAATGAGTTCCTGCACCTCCTCCTGTGTGCTCAGTCACCAGGTGTCTACCAATTTAGGAAACCACGCTTCGTCAAAGAAGTCCTCATGCATTAAAAAATATTCATGTTAACGGTCCAAATCCTGATCCACAATTTTACTTTAAACTTACATAATTTGCTTTCTCCCAGGCTAGGTGATGAAAAAAGTAGGTTTTCTAGTCATTGTCAGAAAACTGAGTATAAACAGAATACGCAAAGTAGGCCAGGACCTGGGTGCAGCAGAACCACAGGGAAATGTGCTATCACTGAAGCTTCTTGAGGGAAGTGAGGGGAATAAGAGTGACATGATTGTTAGTTTCCATTTGAAAGCATGAAATGTGCCAGCAACAATAGCTAACTGATGCTATTATAATAAATGTCTCCCTTGGAGTCACAAGCAGTCTTAAGAACTGGAAGCTTCCATGGAGGAATTAGTTTAGCATCCTTTCTTGATGTCCCTGTTAAATGCGTCCAAAAAGTTATGAAGAATCATGGCTACTCTGAACGAATTCATACAAATAGTACTGACAGTTTTCAAATACCACAGCACTGGACTTCGTCCCACACCGGCTGGTCAGCTGCCTGCAGAAAATCCCATAAATATCTCAACTGGAACATTTGTTTTAAAGGTATTTATATAGACCCTGGAGCTCCCTCTTTGGAAATAGACTTGAGTCAGGTAATTAGATATTTACATTGGAATAGCTGACCATTTAGGTGACTCCTGTTGTATCGCTAAGCTTCAGATTCTTCCATCCATATATCGATTAGACACTGCTTTATACCAGATGCTACAAACGTGTGCAAAGAAAATTGTTTGTGATTTAGTATGTGAGGCAAGGCTCCAGTCTGTATTTCTTCTGGGTATTTCCTATTTGTCTTAATACTAAGTCAGGTGGGAGTTCCCAAAAGGTTTTTCCTGGGACTTTTTGACGTCAACTAAGATGGGAATCAAGGGGATCTAGGAAGTAGAAAACAGTGATACAGGCCCTGGAGACAACATGTTTATGGTTCCATATGCTGCTTAGAAGGATGAACAGTTCCTCCCTCCCTCCTACTGCAAATGTGCTAGAGTGTGCCGGTGGCAGGAAATACACCAAACCCAAACAAAGTAAACCAAAACAATCCTTCCTTCACCTAGTATAGGAAGCCTATTATCTGGCTTGGAGGCAGTGCACTCTCTTGAGAATTAAAGCAGTACAGACACTTTAACACCCACACCTGGGTCAAGAAAAAGATATAACCCTCAATAGAAAAATGGGTAGAGTGGGGTGAGCATTTTACTCACAAATGTCTACCCATGCACATGCTAATAATCACAATGAACACTGTCTGCACTATTGATCAAATAAATGCAACTTTATTTTTAAATTTTATGTGCGTGTATTGCCTGCATGTAGGTAAGTGCACCCATGTTGTGCAATGCCCGTGGAGGACAGAAGAGGCTGTTGGATCCCCTGGAACTGGAGTTATGGACAGTTGTTAGCTGCTATGTGGGTGCTGGGATTTGAACCCGGGTCTTCTGCAAGAACAGGCTGTGTTCTTAACCGCTGAGCCATCTCTCCAGTCCCATAAATGCAACATTTAAAAGTAAATGGCCTGGCGTGGTGGCACACTCCTTTAATACCAGCACTTGGGAGGCAGAGGCAGGCAGATCTCTGTGAGTTCAAGGCCAGCCTGGTCTACATAGTGAGTTCCAGGACAGCTGGGGCTACAGGGAGACACTGCCTCAAAAAAAAAAAAAAAAAAAAAAAAAAAAAAAAAAGGAAACGAATACTTACTGAACTTAGCAACTAGACTAACATTTTAATAAATGTCAGTGCTGGGGAAATTATCAGGAAGTCAGTCCTCTCATATCCTGGCGAGAGTGTATATTAAAACACAAGTAAGTTTTTGGAGGCTGATTCAGTTCACACTCTGGAATGACTCATCTTCCAGCATGTTTTCTTGAACTAATTATCACAGATGCACACAACATATACAGAGTGGCTCACTCATGTTTTTACAAAGGCAGTAACTGATAAGCCAAATCTCCAATAGGAATGAAATGTTTAAATAATCAATAGTAAATCCGTATGCTGTATCATGTGTTAAAATTTTGGAAGAATATTGTCATGTGAGAAAATACAAAATAGTATTTATATACACATCTAAAAATGTACATAAATGTAATACACATTATTGGTCAAATTATAGGGAAATTTAATGTTTATCAATTTCTCCATGTATTTTATATGATTTTATCTGACTTGATTCAACTCAGAAAACGATCACAAAGTTCCTGTGTAGATTGAATATATCTTCCACATAATAAACTACATATGTGTCTTTACTGAGAATCTTACCCTTTTCTGATGTCACTGAGTTAATTATGGCAGGTGTCCCATAGGAAATGGACACAGTGGCAGATGTTCCTCTCCTTCCAGAACGTTCACACTTAGGAAAGCCATAGTTAACATTGTTAAAAGTATGACATTCTTCCCTATTTTGTGTTTGGTGAGGTTGCTTGATAGTAAAGTGAACAAACTCAGTGCCTGAGCAGTCCAGAACTACATCATCCCACAGCTGGCTGGGTGCTTTCCAAGATGTCCTATTTGTTACCGGGGCTGAACCTTGATGTGACAAGTCAGGAAATCCTTCTGGTGTTCTCAAGTGGACTTGGTGAGGTCCCCAGAGTTGAACCTGGTCTCAAACCCTTAGGTGAAAGGGACTGTTTGTTAACTCCAATAGACAATTATGAAGGGCAATTAAAAATTTAAATTATGTTAATAGGCCAGAGAAAAATGACTGTTTGCAGAAATCAGTGGCAATTACCAGACATAATGGTTCTCAATTAGGCTGCAGGGGATTTTTCAGTCATTCATAATTCACTATCTTAAATGTATCATAAAAAAGTAATTGTCACTTGTTAATAAAACTTACTCAAAAACAATGTAGTATCATATAGTGGTATAGAAAGTAGCTCTGCTCTCGCCATCAGTTTAAAGAATGTATATTCTTAACTTAAAAATGTAGTATGTGCTGGCTCAAAACAAAATCAAACAATACAGCCTTTTCTGGACCTCTGCTTGCACTTCCCAGGGGTAAGTAACCATGGTTTTAACAATTCAGTAAATGTTCTTTCCAATCATCTCCTTGGTTCCATTAAAAGGGGAGAGGGTTAGAGAGATTGTCCGAGGACTATGTCGTATTGATATTCTTAGTCAATTAAAGGTAAAAACATAAAACATTATCTTGTTGCTTCTATCACATTTATTTATCTTTTTAAGTTTTTGATTTTAAAAAATATATTCATATACAACTCCTGTTATCCCTAGGAATACAGCCAACATCCATGCATGGCCTTGCAGTTCTGTTCTCAAGCAGTGCAGTTTGCTGTATAATTGCTCTGCACATATGATGTGTTTTAAGGCCTGTGTCCAGTTGGTCCCAAGCTTTATTTCTGGTGCTTCAGGGATAAACAAGAGAGGGCTAAAAGACGCAAAAAGGAAAAAGGAAGAAAGGACAGAGGGCAACTCTTAAGTAAATAATTGAAGGAATGGCTTTATCTTTTGCTTTAGTACTCAACTGATAACCTTTGTCTTCTCTAACTCTCCTGCTAAAAGAATGACCGATACCGTCTCGATTTTCTTGCCCAATCAGGAAATCTTTGTTGTAACCTCAAGTCCCAAATTGTAGCTCTGCTGTCAATAGAACCCCAGCACTCAGGAAACAGAGACAGGTGGATCTCTGTGATGCTGTGAGATCAAGGACAGCCTGGTCTACACAGAGAGTTCAAGGCTAGCTGGAGCTACAGGGAGCCCCTGTCTCAAAAAAAAAAAAAAAAAAAAAAAGCAAGGAGGAGTGAGTTCTCCCTGTCCCCATGTGGTAATAGTTTCACTCTGGAGATTCAGTTTAGCAATGTTTCCAGAAATTTCTCTGAGAGGGAGCTCTAGGTTATTCTGAGCCAGGCACTTCAGAGATAGGACCTTATTTAACTATCCCCACTATGCTATCCAGGGGGCATTTTTATATCTCTATGCTACTGCCAAGGGCACAGGCTGCCCAAAGGTCAACACCATGCTCTGGATGACAGGAAGAGGCAGTGCTGGGATTTAAAACCAGACAGTTCTTGATTCAAAGTTCATAAACACTCCCTTTTTATGTACTGCCTTTTGCTTGAAACTACAGAAACACAACTGTGAAACGTGACAGTTGATGATGGTTCAACCTGTGGCTTTCTTTCATGGATCTAATGCTGACAACACTTGGGCTGATGGCATGCACTGACCAGTAAAGAGTCCTAGGGATATGTCAGCATGCGAAATCACCCACAAACAGATGAATGATCCCAATTTTCAGCATTTACTTGTAGCAATAAGACTGTCAGAGCTCACTGTGAGACAAAAAGCAGGTACGGTGAAGACATTTATTGTATCTGTGTCCTGAAAGGCCTCAGTGGGTACAGAGAAAGTTCCATAAATGGGTGGAAGACACACGTTTTGTAATAAGATCTATATGTGGCTGGCCTCTCCCTGCCATTTTCATCTTAGTTCAAACATTACCTCCCCAGAAATGTTGTCACTTCCAGTCTCTTTAGAGCAGAGTACACAAAATACCAGTTAAGCATGTCTCCTGTTTTGTGTTTTCAAATGCTACCCATGCTGTGATATTTTCAGTAGGTTTAACTGACCATGCTCGACTTGCCTGGTGAAACACCTGCCATCTGATATGTTTTCCACTAGACTCCCACATCTAACCCAGTGTTTGGTGTACAAAAATGTCTGTTGAATGCATGATTTCATATTCAAGAAATCAAACATCTATTTTCCACAACTGTTCGATCATGGTCTTCCGGACACACGACTTTCCTTTGCAAGAGTCTGTAGGAAGTGAGAGCAATTAGGTACCCAGTAGGATGCTTCCTGGAATTGTGGATGTCCTAGAGTCAGAACAACTGAGGTAATCGACAGAGATCTGGAGTGGAAAGGGACACAGGGAGCCTCCTTCTTCTGCCCCTTTCCTGACGCTGATTAGCAGCAGCAGTGTCTTAAGTGGCAAGAAGGAAGTACCAGCACTTACTCATTCAGTGATGGACTTGCTGGTTCACAGGGGCACATTTTCCCTGGGTCTGAAGCCCTTTTGCCCAAAGTACAGTGCTTCGCTCCTCATTAGAGATGTTTCCTTTGATACTGCTCATTGGGCAATGATTGTGACAGCATTGGTGTTGACCAGTGAGCATGAGGATTCACTTTGGGCAGCACGCAGCTTTCTTCACTAAATGTAGGTCTATGTGGGGATCTGTCAACAGCCCACCGTTCCTTCTGGATTGATCTATATAACATTAAAAAAAATCCTGTTCCTGTTGTTCTCAAAGATCAAGGATGTGTCCCCATGAAGGGACATGTTTCTGACTTAGTCTAAGTCCTCTGGCCATTTGATTCTACTGTTTCTCCAAAATTTGCTTCCTTATGCAAATAATTTCTACTTAGACTAACAAAGTGAAATTTATTAATTCTGCAGAAGAGGGGGTGGAAAGATTGTAAGAGCCAGGGCTGGTTCATGAACACAGAGAGGCAGAAGCTTCCAGGCCACTGGAGGCTTGCTCATGTGAGCCTGTGACAATGGTTGGGTGGCAGTGGTCATGTCGAGCACAGGACCCATGTCAGCTCAATTAAACAAGGGCTGAAAGGAGAGGTGAGAAATAGCTGGCCAGCCAGCACTAGACTGAGAACTATTTGAGACTGATTGCTGTTGGGTGAGGGAGACTACGACTTATATACGACCACTGGATGGGCTGACTAGACTCCAGTGGATGCATTTACACTGAAGGACATTTGGGTACAAACACCTGAATGAATAGGACTCAGCATGTATAGCAGAGTGCATAGGGTTCGGTGGGGGGTAGGGAAACATGGATTGTGGAGGGGATCCGGATTTGATTAGGAAATGTATGAAATTTTTAAAAGCTCAATAAAAAAACTTAAGGAGAAATATTAATTCTATTGCTACTGCTAATTTTACCAATAGATCATTCATTTTTATTGTAAGTTAATAAATACTCACTTCAAATAAAGACATTTATAAAACAGGAAAACTGTCTTGTTTCTCATTCTGAACCCTCTGCTTCATCTATCCCTTCTTCTAGAAAACCGTATTTCTAGATATGACCACCTTAAATGGTTTGCAATGTAGACAGTGATGTGCTGATAAAAGCTTAGCAACTGGCTATCTACACATATACACAAAACCCTGATTTGTAGAACATGTTTATTCCTGGGTGCAAATATTCTTACCATCTACAATTTTGAGTTAAGAATATGATGGAATTGCGAGAGCATATTGTGTTGTATAACTGGCACTTACAAGCCATTGCAAGCTGGCTCTAAGACATAGTCTCTCTCTCTCTCTCTCTCTCTCTCTCTGTGTCTTTCCTTTCCTAAATTCTTACGCTCCTCCTCTTCCCCTTTTTTATTTATATCTATCCATTCATCAGTCTATCCATATATGACCGTACATGTACACATATATAGTCATACATAAAGTAAGGCCATATGCAAGTACTGTATTATTTTGCAACTCTCATTTTTTCCCACATAGTCCACTGTAGCTCTGTGTTTTGAAATCTTCTTAAAGCTCCTCAGAAATGGAAACACCCTATGTGAGCTCCCCAGCAAAGCTGAGCACCTTTCACTTGGTCTGTACAAGCTGTGGGCTGGGCCTGTGAGTATGCATGCATGCTCACTCTGTTCTATCTATTGTAAAAGGGAGCAATTCATCATTGGGCTGCAGGTTCTGCTCAGATGCTTTATTGTCCTGACCTCATTAAAAGCATGTAATCCACGCAATGCCGTAAATCTATGCCTCTAAATACTTTCCTCTTTAATTTTTTAATACTGCACACATGAAGGGAAAGGTTAAAGCCAATTAAAAGAGATACAAATACCATTATTACTGCCCTGACAAACAGTTAGTTATTGGATTTGGTCATTTCAGTTTAGAAAGCCATTATTTTTGTCCCTGAATGAATTAGTAATCAAGCTGTTTATTGACTTGTCTTATCTCAGAGATGCTGAATATTTTTTTGGTCCAGTCTCTCTCTCAATTGGCATCATTCCTGCACACATAAAAATTACAGACAACTTAAGGTCTAAGTGCAAACAATAACTGCACAGCTGCACGTGGAAATCAACATACGGACAGGGCCATCATTTCCACTGGTCCAGGAAGGAGCGCGCTGAGCCGCTTGCTCCATTCATTCCTATGCAGCAAGCGGTGGTTACTGTTGTTGTTGTTGTTTCTCCCGCCCATTAAGGCTATTATATGACACTGGCAGATGCTTAAAAGCATTTAGGGCTGAAAGAACTGTTGGGAAAATTGCTACAAAAAGATTGACAAATGATGATATTTTTGTCCACAAGGTTCTTATTTCCTGTGCAAAACGGACCAAAAGAATAAAGGGAAAGAGAAAGAACCATTAATATAGGGACTTGGTATTGTTTTCTGACGTGAGTTCATCTTTTCCATTGCATTTGGCCAGAAACGTGACTGTTTATGAAAAGGCTGTAGGATTGTAAAAAACAGCACTTGACTGTTTTGCAGCTGATTTAGGCTTGCTTGGGTGTCCCCTTTCTCCCCAACTCCCTCTTCACCCCTCTAGGAATATGGCATGGGCCCTGTAGGATCTTAGAGGACCAGGGCCTACGTAAAACTAGATCTGTCTGTTATTTTGTTCATTTACTGTGTTTTGTGAGAAACGATAAACTGGGAAGAGCAATGTTGACTACAGTATTGGCTTTAGAATAAACTCACAGTCACAGACTCACAGCTGCGAAACATATACAACTCAAAATTCTTATAAATGGTGTATTGTCTCCCTTAGTAGTGTTAGTCCTCAGTATCTAGAGGATTGGTTCCGGGGTCCTTTGTGAATACAAAAGTTGAGGATGCTCAAGTTCCTTATATATGAGGACTATTTGTATCCAACCTGTGTGCATTCTCTAGTATAATTTAATTGGGCTCAGGTTACTCTCAGTAGCTAACACAATGCAAATGCTATATAAATAGTTGTTAGACCATACTGTTCAGTGAATAATGTCACGAAAAAGGGCTGGAGAGATGGCTCAGCAGTTAAGAACACTGGTTTTTCTTGCAGAAGACCCAGGTTCGAATCCCAGCACCCACATGGCAGCTAACAACTGTCCGTAACACCAGTTCCAGGGGATCTGACAGCCTCTTCTGTCCTCTGTGGGCATTGCACAACACGGGTGCACTCATCCAGGCAATACACACATACACATAAAATAAAAAATAAAAAATATTAAAAAGAAAAAAAAGTATGTAGTCAGTATAGACAAAATTAAAAAAAATATTTTTGATGTGTGGCTGATTAAATCTGTAGATTTTTGAACCTTCAGGTATGGAGAGCCACTGTCTTCTACAATTCCTACTGATAGAGGTCGTAGTCACTTTCAATGGGTAGAAAAGAAATGCACATACTCATAAGGAAACTCACAACATAGAGAAAAGCACACAGCTGAGCTTGGGACCCACCAATCTGGGTTTTAATAACCCCTTGGGGTGCCCACTCAGTTTCACAGCCCCTGTTATATGCAATCTGTCTTCTGGAATCTTTTTTTTAGGTTTGTCCTTCTTGCAGATAGGCATAAATGTTAAAACAACAAAACAAAACAAAGCACATGGTCTTACTATGTTCCTTAGGATAGCTTGAGTGGAAATCCACTATGTAGACAAAGCTGATCTCAAACTTGCTATCCTCCTGTCTCAGCCTCCCACATGCCAGATTACAGGCATGTGCCACCATCCCTGGCCAGACATAAACTTCTGAACTTCAGTTTATCATCTTGCTTGTGGTCTGCCTACTGTACTGTGTCATATCACATTACAGAAGCCACAGCCATTATACTAGTTTGTATAACCTGTATCCTAGACTGTAACCTCCTCCAGACTCCCTGGCTCTGAGTCCTTGCTTCATTCTTAAAGGCCAGTCAGGGGTGTAGATCACAGCAGGTATACAGGAAATTAATACCAAGGAAAAGGGGCTACTTCAAACTTATTGGATAAAAAAGAAACATTTAGCAAGATTTAACTCCATTAAAGTTAATAGTTCTAGCTTGATAAATAAGACTTGTTCCTAAGAGAGAAGGATTTCTATTAAAAAGAAAGAAGGAAGAAGAAAAATATGGTCCAAGGAACATTCTCAAGCAACTTCTAATGAGATCACAGTTTATTCTCCTAAGGAATGAGAGAAATAATTGAACAAATCTCACACTAATAGCTTTTTATAAAATGTGTCAACAATCCAATGGGGCTCAGAGTCAGATAGGACCTGATGACCATTGATAGTAGCTATTTTTACATATCCAATAAAACCCCAAGACCGGCCAGCTCCACTTCAACGAGCTGAGGATGTTGAGTTTCGTGGAACTATGTTTTCCAGTCTCTCAATAGAAAGAGAAACAGAAGGCAATTCGTGGAAGGAGATCCTCAGGCACCATCGTTATTACTTTTCTACAAGGAGCTACAAAAACCTGGAACATGATGTTGCTAGCCCTTCTAGCCTTTACAGCACCCTGAAAGTGTTCTTCTGAGCCAGTTTTCTACCATGTGAGATTCACCCCCCTACCCATCAAGTGAAAGCCACTGAAGGCCTTTGTTATACACACTTTCCAAGCCTGCCTATGTGTGGCTGGCATCGGCTTACCTGGTACCAACACTGCTTGCCGTATTTTGCTTTTCTGAGCTTCGGTCCCTCGTGAAAAATTAGAGCAATGATTTTATTTAAAATGGGACAAAAGTTTATATATTTTATCTGGATTTCTGACACAGGATAGGAGCTCAGGAAATTTTCACTTTTATAACATTGCTGTACTGTCTGTGCTACTAGGGCTTCTTAAATTGGAGCCCACAGGCCTCGAGAGATCCAAGGAATGGAGGGAAGAGTGTCCGTAAGTTTCCTGAAAGAATTTGAAAATTGTTACATATTTGCGCACGTTCTTGTTCTCTGGGCACAAAGCCCCAAATTCTAATCAGATTATCAATGTGGTCCACAGCCTCTTGGGGTAAAGGATGGCAATGCTGGGGATTTCAGTGGCTGGATTAGGTCTTCGGCAAACTGGCATACCAGGAAAATGAGGCAGTTTCTCTGGGGCTGGCATCTCACTGTAAGCATGGGGCCTGTGATTTTAATTCCACACCATGTGTATTTGTTTATTCTTCCTCTTCTCCCTTGTAAAAGGAAATAGCACTTCAAATGCATTCTACCACGAGGATAGGTAGTTAATTTTCACCTCAAACACCCCCAAGATTAAAAAAAATTAAAATTAGAGAGCTTCAATCTACTGCTCTCGACCTGCCAAGCACGACATTCTCTGGAGCAGTAAGAGTCAGTTTGAAGAAGCTTCTCTTCATACCAGTGGATGGTCCTGATTGGTTGGCACAGGGGGCTGCTTGAACAAGGCTGGGGGTGGGTAGAGACTGCACTGGGCCAAGAGTGTGGAGCAGTTGATTCGGCCACTGATGCCGTCCTAGGCAGCTCAGTGTTCCAGAACGTGGTTTCCCCACTCAGGTTCTCTAACTCCTTAGCATCCACATAGGACCTACACTTCACTATCAGTTCTCCATCTTTGAATGGAAAGGACTCTAATCTAACACAAAAATGGTTCTACCAGGCTGTCACTTTTGTATCACTAAACTAAGAAAAATATTGTAGTATAAAAGTGGATTACCTAATAAAATCACATTTTATCCGTCGAATAATTTGAAAAATATATATGTGAAATGTTTCACCTATCTTTTTATCCATCTATAGATGAAAAATATAATTTATTCTGGCTACAGACAGCAAATGGTGTACATATGAGGTTCAAGGACCCATTAAGCAAATATTTACTCAGTATTTATTAAGTGTCAGTTACTTTAATAGGGCTGGGGATACCCAGCCACAAAGAACAGTTGCTGCCTTCATGAGCAGGACTGTAGTTCAGGAAAGAAAAAGGATAACTAAAAATACACAGACACAGACACACACACACACACAGACACACACACACAGACACACAGACACACACACACACA
>NW_008347571.1:4301172-4338171 GCF_000622305.1 Nannospalax galili | reverse complement strand
TAAATCTGAGTATATATATATATTTTTTTACCAGACCTAGAAAATTCACACACACACACACACACACACACACACACACACACAATCATCTTGAACTGTGCTCACAGGACTTCCCATGGACAAACTGGATCCCGAAAGAGGAACAGCAGGGGACACTGACTTTGGTCACACACACCAGCAACAGCATCTGAGTAGACGTCTGAGATGTGCAGCAGTCAGCCTATCGTAGAGGCTCTGGAACTTAGTGTTGAAGAGAACTTCTGGTTATAGGACCAGGGGGAAGTCATATAAACCTGTGACTCATTTTCCTCAGTTGTAATATGGGACGGCAATGGGCTTTGGTCCACATAGCTGTCATGAGAATGAGGTGGCTGATAGCTGACACCCATTTGGGACAAAGTATGGTAAATATGAAGGAATAGCTGAAAAACAAATGCTTTTACAGAGACAAAAACACATGTTGAGGCCGTGAGGTGGGAACGAGATGGGTGTGTGCTAGAAAAACCAAGAGGGTATGTATCTTGGGTGCAGGGTAAGGAGGGTGAATGCAGAAATCCATAAAGAAGGTGCATCACAGCAACCCTTCCAAAAAATGCCGGGAATAAAATCCCATGCAAAGTCCGTGGGCTTGGAAGCAAGGGCTTTATCCCCAGTGGACCTCAGAAATTCATTGCCCAGAAGCTAGAAAATGATCCCGATTTACTTTCCCCATGGTTCTTTCCCTCAATGAGGCTGTGGAATAACCCCTCAAAAGGAAACATTTCTTTAGGTAAGAAGTTTTAAATAAAGAACCCCTGTTTCATTCATGCTCATTAAACTGTTTTTCCCCCACCTAGATCCCTGCAATAATAAATATAATTATATCCATCTTTAATGACTTTGGTTCCTTGAGCTGCAGGTGCTGGAATACTGTATTTATTAACATATTTTAAACCCTTTAAAAAGACTGCATTAATTCCTATGATAATTTAGTACCCATAATACATTCTCTGTTCTGAATAGATGTTAATCACCACAGAATGACTGATTTGCCCAAGTGCAAGCTAAACCACGCTCTAACTAGTAGCTAGTAACTTTTTAATTCAATATTGTTACTGAAACTGTTGATTAAAATGTAGTTGTAGTAACAATTCCTTGCCCCCGGTGGGCTCCACCCTCTGAGGACCTACACCGAGGTCCTAACAATTGGATTCTGTTCTTCTAAAGACAAGTGTTCATTCTGTGGGCTTGTGTCTCCAGTAAAGCTCTGTGTGGAGAAAGGTGTACATGTACCTGTTATTCAGGAACTCCTTGGGTTTGTTTGCTGTCTGGAATCTAAACCCAAAGCCTGCTTAGTAAAAGGCACTGGCTTGCCCAGCTTCTAACTTAAAGATTCAGGGTGGATGCCGAGTCTCTTTCTACTTGGTAGGGTGAGAGAGAACCTTATGACCTGTACCAAGATCCTAGCACTCAATGTAAATGGAGATTGTTTGAAAACAGAAGAAAATTCTTATGAAATTTGGAGTACTTCCGTTGAGTATAGATAAAGTACACAGCCACCGCAGGTGCCAGATTCTGCCAGGAGACTTCATGCGTTATATACAACAAGTCTGTCAGGAAGAAGGTACATGCACTGGCTCCCATTTACCCAAAGCTTAGAGATTATAAGGAGCCTGCTCAGAGTCATACAATTAGGAAGCTGCAGGGCTCCTAGATTCTGCTCCTAATTTTAGGCTACACTATAATCAACATCTCAGTCAATCAGCCAATCAAGTACAGTCTCAAAGGTGCAGTAAGAGGTTGTAGCCCTATGTGGCTAGAGTGGTCCTGGGAACTGATGAAGGAGGGTGCCCAGTGTCATTTAAAGCTCTCTCTTTTTTTGTCTTTTTTGAGACAGGGTCTCCTTGAAGACCCCAGGCATATGAAACTTCTCTTTGTCCCCAAACTTTCAGTCAAGTCTTTTTCAACCATAGACTTGTTTGGGGTACTGTGTGTGCTTTTGTTCCTGTTTGTTTTTTTCATAGGGATAGGGGCTGAGTATTACAACTGGGTCTGACTGGGTTGGAGAAAATGGGACAGAGGAAATAAGAGGTTGTTAATCTCTTAGACACATGGGCAACAGGGGGAAGTGCTGAAAAGCAGGTGTAAGACTGAGAGCTCTGGACCTGACTGGTTTGCAGCAGTGAGTAGGTCTGAGCTAATGCTTGGTGTTTTTTTTTTTTTTTTTTTTAAATCTTTTTCTTGTGTGGGCTTGTGGTGCATGTGTATGCTCATGTGAGTGTAGGCACATGTATGCACATATGTGCATGCAGGTGGTGATCAGAGGACAAGGTCAGGTGTTGTCCCTCAGGAGCTATCTACCTTTGGTTTGAGACACGGCCCTTCACTGGCCTGGAACTTTGCCAGTGAGCTCCAGGAATCTGCTTGTTTCTAACTCCTATCTTAACACTGCTGAGATTACATGTTACCACACCCAGCTTTTTATGTGGGTTCTGGGAATCTGAACTCAAGTCTACATGCTTGTAAGGCAAGCACTTTATTGACTGAGCCATCTCCTCAGCCCTGTTTTATTCTTTATAAGTCATCATTAGCAGACTTCCCACAGAGTTAGAAGTGTTGCCATTCGCTCTGCAGAGAGATGAATTAGCCACTGAGAGTGCCTCCCCCTCCACACAGTTGGGTGTCCCAGAATTCTCACTCAAAGCCAGCAAGGCAGCCTGGAGGAAGCCTGGGTCTCTGACACTGGCCTGGCATTCCATTCAGGGAGTCCTAATAATTTCAGAGTGCAGAGCCTGTTGGGAAAGGCATGGATCCTTCCCACCACTCTAGCAGGAGGTATGGCCCACAGTCTGTTCCAGCTGGGGCCAGAGAAGGTCAAACAGTTGGTAGATGAGTCCAGTCATAGGAGGTCATGAATAAAAGAAGCCAGTTCAACCAATCTTCTACCACTTTAAGTAAAAGCTTGAGCAGGCTGGTCTTTCAAAACATGTACATAGAACCTCCTAGAACCTTCTCACTGAAGTGGTACAACTCTGCCATCACTGTGTGATGAAAACTTAAATTGCTGATTGGTTAACAAATTATAAAACAAAATCTCACAGGACCACCCCCTTCAAACCTGTGTATCACATTGTCTACACAAAAAGACTACATCATGCTCAGTGATGTGTCTCCTCATCTACCAAGGCAGTATTTCAACCTGATTTTTTTTGTATGACAGAGAGTTTTATATTTTCACACTATAGCCAAGGCTGGCCTGGAAGAACTCACTATGTAGTTCGGGCTGGCCTTGAACTATGACATTCTTCCTTCAGCTTCCTTAGTGCTGGCATTACAGGCTTGAACCACCATGTCCTGCTCATCCTGTATTTTGGATTCTACCTAAAGAAGCTTTGCCTCCTGAAGGAATGCAAACTCATCCATCCTTACATAGTCACAAATCCAAACCGAAGCATGAATGTATGTACTTATTACCTTCCCAAACAGCTTTCCTAGTAGGGATACCAGAAAATGTGACTACATGTGCTTTTGTAAACACTCTTCCCTAAAAGTGCTTAGGATTGGGGGCAGGACAGGAAGAGGATGAGATCTATTCTAAGGCATCCTGCTGCCTCTGAGCAGAGGTTGCAAACCAGCAGCTTTTTAGCTCCATTGGTGATGTACACAGATGGTTAGTGGTAGTCAACATATTTTTTTAAATGTTGAATTAGCTGTGGAATTCACAAAACTCAGGAGCTTTTCCATACCCATGCCTGCCTGCCCCATTCTGTTCTTCAACTCTCATTTTGTTCTCTGCCTTGAACTGCAAGATGCTGTGGATGTCTGAGTTTGGCTAGGATCCAGACTCCATAGTATAAAATGCCATTCACTGTGAGATCTGCCTATCTTTATAATACCATCTTTTGCGTTCCTCAGGGCCAACCCCACTGAACTCAGTACCAGAAGCTTTTTGAGATGCTAAGTGTCTTCCATGTACTGGGCCTGGGAGATCCTCTTCCATGCTTCCTTGGGAGAACCTCCCAATCCACTTGTCCTGTCC
This sequence comes from Nannospalax galili, assembly GCF_000622305.1. NCBI lineage: Eukaryota > Metazoa > Chordata > Mammalia > Rodentia > Spalacidae > Nannospalax > Nannospalax galili. Next base: position 4,334,153 of record NW_008347571.1, on the reverse strand, counting down.
TCTCTGAAAACTACCATGCCTCCTTTCTGCACCCTTGGAGTGTCTGTGACCATCGGAGCCTTTCCTTTTTTATCGCTGATTGCTTTTCTGTCAGCAGATCTTCCCCATCAGACTAGGGAACACGTACCCAACACTTCCCATTCAGGCATGGTAGAATTCCAGGAAGATACGTGAGTTCAAAAGAGACCTTTGGAAGAGAAGAGGACTCCTTGTGAACCTCTGTTGCCTCTGTACCACATGCAGATCAGGGTGGTAGCCAATGAGGGGGTCATGCAAGGATAGACAGGACGGCACTGAGTGAGCTGGGCCCACAGCTGAGTGTGGAGGCAGAGGAACCCCACGCAGCCTATTGAAGGCAAACTGGACAGTACCAGGCTGGATGTCAGTGCCTGCATCCAGACTCTGAGAAATGATTTTGGGTAGGCCTCTATGGGTAGGTATGGAATAAGGATAGGCTTCCCAGTCCCCTCTCTCAACAGAAACAGGGCTCTCCATGCCTACAGGTCAGTGCTGAGCATTTCTTTTTCAGGATGCAATATGTAGGAGATACAAATAATTATCTGATAAATAAAGTATCTGTAGCTATGTAGGACAGGGTTAAGTTTTTTTAAGGGTTAAAAAAGCTACTTGCTTCTCAGGTCACTAACTGTCATAATGATTTTTCTCTTGCCCCATGCTTTTCTTGAGTTGAGTGACTATGACATCTCTCTCTCTCTGAAGCATCTGGTCACAGGCACTCCAAGGTACACAAGGAAGCTGTATGCTCAGGCCGAGTGGATAATAACATGGGGAGGAATTACATTTCTGCTACCACAAAAAAATACTGTACTTGCATAATTCAGTATTCCAGAGAGGTACAGGAAAGAGTGCAAATGAACAGGGAGGGATCTGGGGGGATTTGTGTGCCCATATGTTACAGACATACATGTGTAAGGGTATAAATGCGTACATATAGTACATGCATGTTTTATGAACTGATTTTTGTCTGCATAGCTCAAACCTTTACTGTTTCTCACTGAAAGGAGCTAAACATTTTAAACATCGGATATGAATAAACTCCCCGCCAATCTGCAAACTATGGAAGCGGAGGTGGAGGTGGCAGATCTTTGTTTTAGCACTTGGAAATATGAAAGGGAAATTTTCCATCACAAGCCAAAGGTGAAGTAGCACTGTCCCCTCCGACCACATTTCTTAGACTATGAAAAGAACCTGGCAAGGATACGGGACACAGGGTGTCCTCTCCTCCACTGCTAATGATCTTTATCAAATGGATGCATAGACTTAACTTTTTCCCCAAAGATCTAACCCTACCTTCTTCAAGAGTTCATTACAAAATCCAAGTGGGTTTAATGAAAAGTTTACCACCCAACAAACAGTGCCAACATCCATTCTTTTCTCGTCCTGAAGATCCTGATGTTGATTTTGTCAGAAGCTCAAAAAAGTAGAAATGCAATTGCATTTGGGCTGATGCTAAATGTTAATAGATTTGCCTAAATGCCTGCTAATAGCCCCCCTAAAATTAGCTAGACTAGTAGTGCATGCCTAATGTGTTGTTGTTTTTGTTGTTTTACTTGCTTTTTTGCTTCTCTTTCCTTTATCAGAGGGACAGAACAACAACACAAAGATACCCAGAAGAAAAAAAAAAAGACAGTAGATTTTCTAAGCTGCCAGACATTTCCAACGTTGCATGTGAATTCTGGAAAAAGAACATATATTCTGAAACCATCCCACAGTTCTGACATTCTGTCATGAAGGTGACAAATCCTAGTGCTCTAATGTTTCATTAAATTAAACATGAAATGTTTAATGTTTTGTTAAATTAAACATGAAGCTGTGACTTTGGACCCGAGAAGCACAGCCTTCCATCAATTCTTCACATTCCTTCAGGTCACTTTTTAGGTTATAAAGATGGAGTTTTGTTTATTAGGAGTATTGCTTTTCTTTTTGCAGTTAAAAGACGCTTTCTTCTAATGTACTCATAAATAAAAACTAACAAGCAACACAATTTTTGGAGGTTTAGAGTGTTTCTAAACTCAGTGTTAGAGATGATAGCTGGCAGACAGCCCCTGAGTTAATCTTCTATTGTCCTTTTTCCTTTTAACACTCATAGCCGTCACTGAGAGCTGTCCCAAGGGCAGAGGTTTTATATCTTTAATCAGAATCTGAGCCCCATTTCACAGATGGGCATGCTAGTTCACAAGGAGAGGATGGTTGGCTGGCAAACTGGAAACAGAGCCTCAGACTAAAGACTGACTCTCACCTCTTCATTTCAAAAGCCCTCATGGGTCCTTATTTAGGAAGAGAGAATTTGCCAGTAGAAAGAAGACCAACACACAAGTCTGACGTGGGTGAGGATTCTGCACAGAGAGGAGGGTGTGGGCTTGTTTGATGAAGGAATGAAAGCTATGATGGAAGCATTAAAAGCAACAGAGCCCATGTCGAAGGTGGAATGAAGCTCGGACAGAAACATGCTTTTCCTGCCAATTCAATGACAGTGCTAGTGCATTTCTGAGTTCTCAGTAACACATCTGTGGGCTCCTATGGCCAACAAACTTTCCAAACACTATCATATAAAATACATTTGGATGATGCTTTTTAAATGGAAAATAACAGCAGCAGCTCCACAGCAAATCAAAGGGAAAGATACGTCGGTCCTATAATGAAACTGGCAGATCACTTTTATATTTTTCATGTAAATTTGAGTGGGTTATTACTGCTTTCTAAATAAAGTTCCTTAATTATCACACTGGTAACAGCTCAAAGCGGACCATCCTTCTCCCAAAGGGCAGATTGAAGGCCCCCAAAGCTCCAGGTGCTCAGCTGACTGCCTACCTCTCCTGGGCTGGCACACCGGCTCCTGGCACTGGCCCAAAGTTGTGGCACAACCCCAATTTCATAGCAGTATCTTGCCTGGTGAGAACCCTTTTCCCAGCTAGTTACCCGAACCAGTAGGAATATAATTGACACTTACCATTCTGAAGCTTCATGTCTGTGAGGCAAACTAAATAAATTAAACGGATCCTGCTTTAATCTTCTTTTCTAGACCCCAAATGCCTTAATCAAAAGGAAAACAAAACAAAACAAAACAAATGTTCCCTGAGGTCCTTTTTTTTCAACCACCAGAGCATAAGCAAAGGAATCGCTTGTCTTTTTTTTTTTTTTTTAAAAGAGAATGCCCAGAGCCTATCCCTTAACACCACCAACAACGGGAAACTACTTCTAACATCCTCCATCCCATCCTCTCACCCCCCACCCCCCCAGCTCTGCCTTTGTGGTCATTCAACATGGATAACCAGGACTGAGCATACATTACACATTAAATCAAAATGGTTGGGAAGACACTTGAATTGGATATTTGGCTTGACACTACTACTGTAAAAATCCCAGGCAAAGACACATTTGATCCCCTCCTGTAAATGCACAGGGGCGTTTGTGGTCTCTCACACTATCCCAGCGCTCACTTCCCTGTAAAAATGCGCTTAAGCTGCAGGACTTCATTTGGGGTTAGCTCTCCCACCAAGCTCATTTGCTCTCGCCATTAAGACAAGCGACTCTAAAAGGCTAGCTCGATGCTTTTAACTATGTTTGAGGGGCCAGTCAGATCTTGTTAGCAACAGCTGCACACTTACCAGGCTCTGAGGGCCTTGACTGAGCTGTCCTAGTCCTTCTGGGATTGTGAACACGAAATGAAATCAACCAATCGTTAGCAGGAGTCACGCACGCCGCACCAGATTCATTCTCCCAAAAAAGCAAGCGAGGCAGCCTCCTCCAAAGTTCCTCCTCTGTTGGCCTCTCCCTGGCAGATACAGCTAGCCAAGGTCCTGGCTGCACTTTCAAAAGTACTACTCAATAAAAGGATTTTAAAGGCTGTGCCGGGAGCCGGGTGCTTCAGATCCCAGTTTGGCTTTTTCTCCATCAGCATTCCTCGGCAAGCCTGCACAAAGCGGGGTACGCTACATTATTTATGTCCGCTCTAGGCTCTGGAAAACACACACTGGCATCCTGATTACTAAGAATCCTGGTGGATACAATTAAATTGTTCCCACATATATTTTCCCTCATCCCTTCCCTGATTCAACCTCTTTCAGAGCAAACAAAAGCACTTTGAGGCGTGTCCCAACTCATCTGTTAGGAGCCAAGAGAAGATTAAAATACAGCCACTATGGAGAACGAGTCCAGGGGAAAGATTCTGATCCTGGGGTAAGTAGACACTCCTGAGAGGGAAGGGCAGGGGACTGTGGGGAAAAGACTCTTTAAGGAGTTTCCCTGAGCTAGGGGCCTGGATCTGGAACAGCAAAGTTAAGGCATCTACAAAAAGCATTCAGACGAATTCATGGAAGATTGATTTAGAATGGGCTGTTAAGGGAAGTAAGGAATACTGGCAACACAGCTAACCTTCTGAGCTGGATGCAGAAAAATCACGCTCACTCAGCAAATGCTCCTTGGTGCCCCATCGAAGTCATAGCACTAGACAGGAAGACCAGAGACTTAGCCAAGTAGAGCAATGATTTGGTTCCCAAGTCTCCTCTTCAGTAAAATGAACACCCCTCCAAATTTCAATCTACCATTTCCCTTCTTGTTACAACACAACGCTGCATTAAGGGCTGGTCATATTAGCCCCAGGCAGAATGAACTCTACACTGGCATGACGTAGGCAGCATGATGACAGGAACTTCCTCCTTTGGAGGAGTGAGAAGGCAATGACATTTCCCCGGTGTCTAGCTAGAGAGTCCCTGCTTGGCAGGCAGAGGTGACTTCACTTTGCAAAAGCCCCAGGCACCGCTTAGTGAAACAACCTTTGGCTGGACCTCACATCACAGTTAAGTCGACTCATCCGAGCGAGAAGTCGGCATGGGAGATTCGATTGTCTCATCCAAGAACACAGAACAGGAGGGTGGAAAGCAGCTTGCCTTTCTCCAAAGGCTTCCCTTGAATGTGCATTCCTCTGTTTGCTAGGCTTATTTATTTATTTATTTTTTTAAGTGACTGCCACTTGCAATGACTTAGTCCACTCCAACTCAGCTATCTTGGGTGGAAAGTTGCTGCCTGAAATTGAAGTAATGGATAGAGAACACAGTGGAGGTCAGTGGAGCAGAGCCCAGAGCGGCAAACCCATCTCTGTCGTACACATTAGCCAAGCAATGGGACGTGTGCTCTGGTGCAGGAGGGCAGCAGAGATCCCTCAACAATAAGCATGAGAAGGCAGCATCATAGGAAAAGTACGCACTGTGTGCATCCTCACGACTAGCCACAGTACAACCAGGTGCCCAAAGATCACATCAACAGAAAAGTGAAAGGTGCAAATTTCCCTGAGGATGACTTTGACTTGTCCCACTGGCTCTGGCAACACAGCGGGACTGGTGGTCCAGCCCTCTGTCCTTTCCTTACTGGGGCCCTGGCCACATGTGGGTATAACTGTGTTCTCATCTTTTCTGGCAAGCCAATTATTTTGTAATTTTTCTTGATTAGGACCCAAAGGCAAATACTAGAGCAACAAGAACCAAGGCAGCTCCTTGGGAACAGGATCATCCCAGAATATTATGTATTTCTTCAGTAACTAAGTCATAATTAACTTTGAAGCTGATCTCAGGCTAAAATTCATGGCAAGGGTCCCCTGATGACCCACTTACTGCCCTTGAGCTGTGATGTAGGAAAGCCCAAGAGTCTGTCAGCCGCTTGCTAACTCTGATTTCTTGGACAGGCTGTCTGTCTTCTTTTAGCTTTATTCATCTCATCTGGAAACTGGATAATGAGATCCTCCATTATTTAATTAAAAATATTAAAATTAAATTTATTTGTTTTTATTTATGTATGTGCCATGGTATGCCTGTGAAGGTAAAAAAGGCAACTTGCAAGAGTTGATTTTTTCCTTTACCGTGTGGGTCCTTGGGATTGAACTCGGGTCTTCAGATTTGGTGGCAAGTACCTTTTAATTGATAACCATCTTGCCGACCCCAAGCTCATATGCTTTTGGTTTTTATTTTTTTGATATAGGGTCTTTCTGTAGCCCCAACGGCCTGGAGCTCCCTATGTAGACCCGACCAGCAGCTGGCCTCCATCTCACAGAGATCCACCTGCCTCTGCCTCCCAAGTACTGGGATTAAAGGTGTGCACCACCTCACCTGGCCTCATATGCTTTTGAATGCAACACTAAACATAAAATACTCAGCTCTGGGTCTCGAACTTTGTGAGCTCAAAATAACCCTCAATTATGGGGTTATGGGGTTATGAATTTTCAAAATGTTATCAGTAAATGGCATAAAATGTACACTGACATGGATTGTGGGACTCTGAGCCACATCTCTACTTGCTCTCTGAACAACCAGCTCATTATTGATAATCTGTGTGCAAAGCTCAGAGCACCATCATCTGCCTTCAATAAACCTGTTCAGATGAGTTGCCCCATGACAGAGATTCCATTGAGCACCAAGGAGGGGATAAAAGCAGAATCAAGAGGAGTATCATGCAATGAGTGAGTCTTTACAAGGGGACTGCAAGCTTACAAAACCAGCTGGGCACCTTTCTGCTGATTAAACCGTAAGCTGCAATGATTTCAGAATTTTGATATCTAAAACAGAACTGCTCTGTACTGGAAATGAGAAAACAAAAGTGACCAGGACCCCCACCTTCTAGAATATTCTCTTTTAAACTATGTATCCCTTCTAGCAAGCTATAAAGGAGTCAGGCTGAGATCCTTCTATCTAATGTACAAACTAGCATTTCACGAAGGACAGGATGGCTGTGGAGATGGACAGACACACTTCAATTTCATGCTACTAGCACAACTGGGCTGAAACTCCGAGAACTCCCCTGGATGCTCCTTCTTCCTCCACAAGACTTGAAGAGAAACCACCGAGGCTTCTAGTTAGATTTTCCTATCACCACCCTGCAAATTAGTTTCAACCCAGTCCAGTATCTCTAAGTACTATGTCCACATGACCAGTACTTAACTTCCTGCCAAACATAATTTTAAAAGAAAATATTGCTTTAATTTGTTTTTCTTTAGAGGCAAGGTATTACTCTGCACCTGAAGGAGCCAAGGCTAGCCTGGAACTATGTAGCCCAGGCTGGTCTCAAACTCATGATTCTCCTGCCTCTGCCTCCTGAGTGCTAGGATTATAAGTATGCACCACATTGCTTGGCTTAAATTTTGATTTCTTAAAGTTCTCCATTAATGAAACTCTACAGTCTGTGTTGCCTATTTGACTTTTTTTCAAATTTATTTTGGCATTATTGGGGATGGAAGCCATGGCCTTGCGTGTGCTGGGCAAGCACTCTGCCATGTAGCTATGATATTTTTCTTTTATTTAAGAATTTCAATGACTATTGCTAAATCTTTTTGGAAAACAATCTTCAAACTCTTCATAAAAAGGCTGCATTTTTCATTAGATCAGAATACACATAAATTGCTACTGTCTTTGAAGAGTACGGTGAATTTTACTGAGGTGTCTCTATCGTTAAGAGTTAGCAGGTAACCACACCCTCTTCCGAATAAAGCAAACAGAGGTCTTGAATATGCAGTTGTTTGAAAAACTAATCACAATACGTTCTGCTGACTTAAACAAAGGCTATCAATATTATAAAACTTCAAAGAAGGCAGATGCCACGGCAGTTGCCTTGCTAGGAAATGTCTGAAGATTTTTTTCCCCTATGAACACCTAAACTGCATAAACATCATGGAGAACCTTTTCTCAGTGAAAGTTTCACGCAACTCCTTCTTTCACTGCTCATCAAGCCACTTGAACAAAAAAAATGTGGCATGTTGCATCATTCGCTGAAGCTATTTCTCCAGTTGAAACATGAATTACAAGTCCTTCCCGAACACATCAGCCAAATCAAGTTGTAACATGGTCCTGCTTTATTTACTCCACAGATCACAGCTAATTGCTTTCTAATACGACTCATGATTTTGCTCCATTAAGCTAACATGCTCCTTATTTTCTCCTTATTTAGGATGTACCACCATGGAGCTGTATCCTAAATCAGTCAGCATTAAGTAGAACATTCCTTCTGGAGCTGAACTTCATCTGAGGTTGATTCTGTCTTCACTGGGACATTTGAACCTTTACAATGTGTAGGGTTACAATGTTAGTCTTAAAACACAGAGCTTTCTTTGCCTCTGAAAATACCCATGGGCACATTCTCGGTGGTCTTTAAACTCTGTTGTGTTTTTTTTTTTCCTACATGGGAGCTTAATCTCCATTCTTAATGATGATGAATGTCCTCAAATACGTACAGCTGAGATACAGGTGTGTCCCCCTGGCAGCAGAGGTGTGAGACTTCTCATGGCTTCCGATACTACAAGGAAATGCCTGAGGAGCCTATTCTCCATTTCCTTAGGGGTGGAACAACCACTGAAGACAATCTTTAAATTGGTAGCTTAAAAAGTTAAGATGCCAGAAAGATTTAGAAACAATGTAATCCTCATGTGAATAGCTGTCTTAAATGAAGCAAAAGAAAAGCAGTCATCATATTCTGAAGTTCAAGTTAAGCTGTTTAAGGAGAGGAGTCAGAGCACTTTTCTTGTCTATACAAGCCGATTCAAGAATGTGGTTGATGCTGCAGCATTCTATATAGTGGCCAGGCAAGAAGGTACGGGGCTCTGGGTGGAGGGAGAGTCCAAAGAGAGACTCCAGGGCTGGGGTAGAATATGACTTCATATTCCCACGATGTGCTCTCCCTCTGCTCCACGGAAGATCCCTTCCATAAGCCTTCTCTTTTTTAAAAAAATATTATATTTTGTATGTATCAGTGCATCACCTGCATATATATAACTGCACTGCTGTTGTGTAATGCCTCCAAAGGTCAGAAGAGAGCACTGGATCCCCTGGAAACGGAGCTATGAATGGTTGTTAGCCACCACGTGGGTGCTGAGAATCAAACCCTGGGCCTCTGCAAGAGCAGCCAGTGCTCTTTAACCACTTAGCCATCTCTCCAGCCCCCATAAACCTTCTCTTGATCCTTTGTGACTTCATGGCTCTATTGTACGTAGCTCTGTGTGTGTGTGTGTGTGTGTGTGTGTGTGTGTGTGTCCCTGTTGCTTTAGCAACTATATCTCAATTCCTTCTTTCTGAGATCTTCACATCAAAGTTGAAAAACAAAGAGACTTAATGGAACTCAAATGTTCATTTAGTACAAGTCCCTCATTGTATAGATGAAAAACAAAAGCAAGGGGTCCCCCTGATATCATGGAAGGGCTCCCCTGGAGCTAGGAAGAGAAACTGGTTATAAATTCCTGTCTTCTTATGCGGTCATCATTTTCTGTCATTTGTTTTTCTACCCCCACCCCTCCTCTACTTTTTCATCCTTTGACCATGAAAATAGACAATGATCTATATTTTCTTTTTTGGTAATTTATGACTGCCAGAAAGTAAGTGCAAGTCTGGGCACTACACTACAGAAAGCTGTTAAAGACTGGCATAGGCCTGTTGTGAACAGAACCACAGCTATAAAAGACCTCCCCAGAGGAGTTCACCCTGGAGTGTGTGCACCCTGTGCTTCTGAGTTGTGAAGGAAGCCAGCAACTGGTCAGACACGACTAGGTCCACACCCCTAGCTGTGTGTCTGTTTTTCATAATACAGGGAGATGAACAGTGCTGCCAGTTCCTCTGGCTCTGAATGTTTGACCTTCTTTGTCCTCCTGTAATACAGTGAAGACTCAGTAGCCAGGAGCTGTGATCACCTTTCTACCACAAGCTCAGTTATACCACAGGGTTCTTCCAAATTCTTCCCTTGCAAGTGAGACCCAGGCAGAGCCCACTATGGGGGAATCTCCTCTTAAGAACACTGGTTGTTCTTGCAGAAGACCTGGGTTTGAATCCCAGCACCCACATGGCAGCTAATAACTGTAACTCCAGTTCCAGGGTATCTGACAGCCTCTTCTGTCCTCCGCCAGCATTGCACAACATGGGTGCACTTACCTATATGCAGGCAATACACACAAACACATAAAATAGCAAGGATAAATAAAATATTTTTTTAAAAAAAGCACATCTCCCGAGGGGCCTGAAAAATTTTGCCTGTCACTGTGAAGAGGGTGGATGGGTACAGAATTTCAGAAGGGGGTACTGTGAAGAGGGTGGATGGATACAGCATTTCAGAAGGGGGAGTACTATGAAGATGTTTAATTTCCTCCCTAAAACCACTGGGAAAGCAGAAACTCCAGCACACTGAAGATTTTGGGGAGGGCCCTAGGGAATCCACGGCATCTGCAGGCAGGCGTCGTTGGGGAGGCCGCTTCACACACCTCAGCACAGGTAGGCAGGGCTGGCTCTGGCTCCTCTTTGAGTAAGTGGAGAGCTTTTCTAGACCAGCATTTCCTGAGTGTTACTCACTTCCTATCATTAGCTTCTAGATGTTGCTCCATCCAGTCTTTCTTGCCCAGGATGTAGCTGCAGCTCCATCTTGTATCTGTTTTCCTTAATTTTGTTTCAACATGGCTTACTGCTTCCCAACTTAGTCTCACTATAGCTAATAATATCCATAAAAACATAATTGTACATGCTAGCTATTTATAACTATGCATATACACATACGCATGTATGTATATCCATTTTTCTCATGGGCATTATAATGAATATTAAAAATTTAATGGAATTTCAGCCATGTGCCCCTAAAGGAAGTATCAGATACTTTCACACACATTAGTATACATGTAGCCGTTGTACATGTGTTAGCAATACTGTCTTAGATGAAATCTCATCACTTTCTTTTAGTGCGGTTTTATAAATGGAGAGTATTTGCTTTGAGCCTTTCTTCCTTCAGAATGCTGAGCCTCTGAGTGAAATGTCACCAAGTAAAAAAATGTTCTAGAAATAAAGTTTTTATTATGTCCTATAGCCCAGCTACAAAGTTCAGAGAAGACCCACACACTACTTTTCATGCCGAGGACTAATACTTGAATGTGTTAAACAGCTATTTATTTTCTAACAGGTGACTCAGGCTTGGCACCATGTAAACCCAAAGTGTTTGTCGAGATTCCCTTGGGGACAAAGGAAAAGTTGTCTGTATAGACCGAACGTGTATTAGCTGCCTTAGCAACTGGTCCCCAGAGACTGATAAAGATGTTTTTAGACAGATTTCACTGAACAGCCTTTTAAAGATTTCACTGAATGAGCCTTGGGTATCACAGGTTTGGGGCTTTCTTCAGGTCTTAAACATCAGAGAAAGAAAGTGGAGAATTAGAAGCCAGGTGAGAACTGTCTCCCTTCAGCATAGAGGATCCTCAATACCAAGTCCGGGCTCCAGTCCCCATCAATATTTCATGATGCCAGAGTCATAAGAAAACACATCTGTTGCCTTCCTGCATCATAATGTGTGGGATGGAGGAAAGATTATTACAGCACAGGTTCAAGAATTTAAAAATTCATCACCTTCTCAATTTAGAAAGCTAGTATGTGGTTAGGACTTATGAAGGCTCTACAAGCTGAAATGACCAAGGGGGCCAGAGCCTTGTTCCTAGAGAAATCTGTGATGTGCGGGAAATTGAATGCAGTATGATGCAGGAGGTGGCCAGAACCCTGACTCTTTGGGCTGCAGACTGAGACAGTGGGTGAAGGCCTCAAGTCCCTGGTGCACTGGGAACAGGTTTGCTATGTATTGCAGCAAGGTTTGGTGGGAGAGAGCGAGAGTGAGAGCGAGAGAGAAACCGCTGCCCCGGTTTGACCAAGCAGGCATCTCCCTCTTCCAACACACCAGGGTCCTTTCCACCACAGCCCAGGAGTTCCTGGCTGTCAGCTCTCGTCCACTTGTGCGTGATTTGGACTGTACACAGCAGAATTGGTAAATTCTCTAGCAAAGTGACCTGGAACATTCCTTTTCCATGGAAGGCCTTCTGAAGCAGGGTTATTTGACTCCTTTTCGATCACTGCTGGGTACATTTCAGAGACACATGAATTTGCAACATCTATGCTACTAAGTAGGATATTCACAGGCCTCCGCTGACTGGGGGTGCTCAGCCACTGCTCACGAAGAAATGGGAGTCGCTTACCCCAGCAGGGGTCACAAGGGAGGTGTGACACTTTCTAGTCTTAGATGCAAAGCTCTACTATTTCTGGCAACTGCCTTATGGAAGTGTCAGAGTTCCATCTGCAGCAAAATGGTGAAGCAGGAAATGAGTGTGTTGGATGGTCTCATAACTGTATCCCCGTAGCCTGTCTTTTTGCAGTGGTGAGTCTCAGTGGAATAAATCCCAGGGACTTGGCCACCAGTCCATGTGGTGGCCACTTCATTGTGGTTTGCAAACACACTTTTGCTTCTCCTCTGGCCCCTCCCCTTCCACAGCCTTTTTCATTTGCCGTGTCCCCTTGGTCTTATTGCTGGGCCATTATGGACTGACAGTGCTTAGAGGATTTCCTTGACCAGTGAGTATGCAACACAGGTTCCTGAGATACAAGCCTGTGGAAAAGGCAGCTAGGAGCCAATGGCAACTTCAGCCAGCTTGTCCCAGAGCATCTTCTTCCACAGACATAGGTGGCTGTTAGCTGGATTTGCTTGGGCTGCTGCTTAGAGAATGGGCTCTTTCTAAGAAATCATGAGACTGATAAACAGGCTTTTAAGTTTCCACCAGCAACATTCAGCAATAAATAAAGGACTCATTGATACTTTCCATTCTAAGTCATCAAACAGAATGTCAGGCTGTCTGATATCTAAGAGTTCAACACAGGTGGCCCCTAGATGGCCAGTGCCTGCCTTTGGAGGGTGGGCTGTTTTCAAGAGAGGTCACAGGGCAAATTGCAACATTGACAGAAGAAACAATTCTCTCGAAGTATCTTTCCACTATATAAACTTTCCCACAATATAAACTTGAATGTCATTCCTCTTAAAATCTGTCTTTAAGCTCTAGAACATCCTGGACAAAGCCCTCACTCTGCCCCACTGTCTCCAGCCCCTTTCCAACTAACTGATTTTTGCTGCATGCTGCATAAATCCCACATTTCTAGATGATTTCATCTTATGCAACACCTTGAGTGTCTGATTATGAGGTTTGTTTTGCTTAGATTTTCTTCCACTCTATTTCTTAAACACATGATACGATTCCTACGCATCCTTCAAGACCCATTCACATCCCTTTCTTCAGGGATTTTTCCATACTCTCTCTCTTCTACAGACAAGGTCATGTCTTTGCTGGCATGGTCCATGTATCACAGTATCAACTTTGCATGAAATGAGGTGATTCCTCTAAAGCACTTAGGCCGGTGATCTGCACATTATAGGTGCTTAGTAACTTTTCACAGCTATTATTATCCACCACTGCATTCATTGCCCTGTGTGCACAGTGCTTCATTAAACACAAAGCATTGTCCAAGGCTTGTTTGAGCCACAAACGTTTTGGTTAACATTGGCACCTAGTAGGTCTCGGGCGGGATTTGTTGAACTAAGATAAACTCCAGCATTTTGAAGCTCTGGGAATTCTATATGAGCTATTTACTATAGATACCCATCAAGGAAAAATAATAGAGCAAGAAGCTTCTCAGTTCTGTTCCCAACAGCCTAAGGCTTGGACTTTTCCCTCCCTGGATTTGGTCACCACTGTGGTTACAGCGCACCCTAGGCTGGCATCCAGCAACCACACATCCCAGGAGCCGAAGGGACAGACTCAAGAAAAGAGCTTGCTCTCTTCCTTCCATTACTCTAATCAAACTATGTGTTACAGTGCTTTTCCTTAATCTGATTTGAGAAGGGCCTTAATAGCAGGGTAAAAGCAAAGACCGAAGCCAGATCTTCAAGGAGCGCTCACTTTAATGGCAATTTCTTTGTTGTCCACTGTGACAAGTGCGGCCCCTGACTGGGGCCAATTGTTGCACTTGGATCCAAGCGTGAGGCCCTCCTGGAGGCTGCACGCATTTCTTGGGGCACAAGTCAGCCCTTCCTGATTTAATTAGAGTTTTTTTCTCTCTCCACCTCTCTTGACCTTCCGCTTGATTATGTAGTGAAGTATTCCTGGAGAGCAATAATCCTGTAAGCTCGACATCAACCTTCACAGCTATGAAAATGACAAAGCTGTCAGAATTTCAGCCTTACAACTTGCAGTCTGGGTCAGTACTGAGATGTAATGGCAGAGAAAGTGAAGGACCAGAATCCGTTAAGAGAGAGAAAATGGCGAGTTAGAGGAACAAAAGGACCCAAACAGTGACAGTTGGAAGCTTCACATTTCAAGGCGTGCTGGACACTTCTGCCTCTCTGTGCACACCATTAACACAGTGATTTAGTAATTTCTGTGGGAGCTCCTTCCCCATGGAATGCTATTAGTGTCAGAGTCAAGGAAAACGAGGAAGTCTTTTTTTCTCTCCCACAGTATGCAAACAGAAGCTTAGAAACATGTTTGCATTTGGATTGGATGATCTAAACCAACAAAGTTCAACCTTTTCACTAGGAGCTGGGAGCTGTTTGACAAGGCCTACTTTTCATCAGGCAGGTTCAAAGTCTACACACTGCGGAGGCTTCCTTAATAAGAGGGACTAATAAGATTATTTCCTTAAAGAGCTAACCTTGGCACCCACCCTCCTGCCAGAAGGTAGAGCAGGTTCATACTTTAAATTGCTTACCTTCAAAATAAATGTTCTATTGGCTGGGGCAGGGTCCTAGCACAGTGCACAAAAATGCTATTAGTAGGATTCTCGTTTGGATTTGAGATGGCTATTATTTTGAGTCTCTGTCTCTTTGGAATAATTTTCTCTATCACCAAAAATGTAATCCACCAAACTAAACACAAAAATAACATTAAAATGGGTTAGTCCAAAATGCTGATAATTAACCTGCCCCAACACCTAATCCCCAAACATTTTACCATTTTCTCAGGGATATATTTTGCCAACAACAACAACAAAATCGGCCAGGGCCTGCAAGATGGCTCAGCAGGTAAAAGTGCTTGCTGTCAAATCTGACTTGAGTTCAATTCCCAGAGCCCACATGATGGAAAGAGAGAACCGACTCCCACAAGTTGTCCTCTTACTATGACCCATGTGCCCTAGCATCCCCACCCCAAACATAAATAATTAAATGCAAAAAAAATTTAAATCAGCCGACACTGGCACATTTCTGACCAAGCACCATTCAATGCAAGGAGGAAAATATGGTGTATATTCCTATTAAGTATATATAAAATAGAGGACTCTATATTCAGAATTATCGCCCAAGTTTGCATTTTGACCTATTTGAGATCACAACACAAAATCTCCAGTTGAATGGGAAAGGTTTGGGGGAAGAAAGACCATATGATCATCAAACCAGATTCCTTTTACCTTTCCACCTCCTGCGGCCCTACCACAAGGCTTGTGTGATCTAATGAAATAATGACAGCCATTTCCACTCTCCCATCCAGGAGGGGAGTGACATGCAGCCACTTAAAAGAAAGGTGATCTAAAACCAGGGACCCTTTAAACAGGTCATTGTATTTCTCAAAGGTCAAATAGTGATGATCACTGTGTGACATTTAATGATCTAAATGGGGTATAAAAATAATTTTCTCTGAATTAAACTAGAGCTGACTCTCTTCTCAGGACAGAGAAGACTGAAGCTAACTGTGACTTCCTGGAATCCAATGACTGCAATGGTGTCTTGTATAACTATGTCCATCCCAAGGCCCTGTATTGTGGAGGACCACACTGACCACATGCCATGGGCTCTTCCATGTATTCCTGTACTCATTTTGACACTTCTGCAGTAGGAATCCTTCTTACAAATGATTTTCTGTCCCATCACACATTTTGTTTCTTATTTGGAAGTAAGAAAATGGTACATCTTATGTCTCAGTGAATGTTAGGATTGAGGAAAGATTGTTACAGACACATAATAAATCTTGCTAATATAAATGACAATGAATAGGCTGCTTCCTCAAGAGGCTCCTAACACTTAAAGGACAAATGTATTCAATGACAAAGAAAACTTCAAACTGGCATCACTGACGGAGATACAAATTTTTTTATCCTGTGTAGACATGTTTGAAAGAAAACAAAACAACACAAAGCAACAAAGACTGAAAAGTAGGGATGAAAAGACAAGGTTTCTATCTCATGATGCAGGCAGGATTGTAAGAAAGGAAACTGACCGTTGCTATGCTGGGCACTTCCTCTATATTTTCTTTCAGAAGTCTTACAGTATGGAGGTTTTCAGTTATTTCGTTGATGAGGAATTGGGGCCTCAAATAGGGTATATCACTTACTTCCTTAAAGTTGTTATCTGAACCTACTGCAAAGTGATGATCTAAGTTTGTATTTCTCCAGCTCCTATTTTTGCCTGGCATCCCATTGAAGCTCTAGAACTGCACCTCTGGAGAGTGATACAGATATATCAATTACGAATGTTCAATTATGTAAATTTGACCCTACTGATGCACCTCAATAGAGTTTGCTATTGTTTAAAAATCCTTAAACAGCAATTTCCAGATTGTTTGAACACTGAAGTCTCCCAAGGGATGTTACAAAATATGAGTGCTTGGCCCTCATTTCTAGACATTCAGATGGCATTGGTATGGGGCATGTTGGGGCACTGGAATTTTAGGGCTCCTCAGGTGACTCCAATACCCTATAAGCTTGGGACCCTCAGCTCTAGGGAGTTTTCTTGTTGCTCTAGGGAAATGAGACAGACTTGTCTGCACTGGTGGTAAATTTGCATAAGTGTTCACACACAGAACCTCTTCATCAACTTGCTGTTATTCTTCTCTTCTTTAAGTCACACGTCATATTTAAGAGGTTCTGTCTCTTTCTTAAAAATTGCTCTTATCAAGTCATCTTTAGTTCATTTCTCCCGGACTTGCTAATAATATCCCATTAGATGGAAATGGAAGGAACTCAGTGGTTTATTTTATTTACACTGTGTAGACTTCCCATGAGTCAACACAGAATTTCTTCCTCTCTTTTCATTTACTAACGATAGCTTGATCATACCCAGTTTCCTTGGTGTATGTGATGAACAAGGTGAATGGCCCCAACCGACTTCAGGTCTGGCTGCTTAGAGTGCTCAGCTCTATACCAGATGACCTGGATTAGTATTGAATCAGGATCCTGGTATGGGCCAGCATTTGCATTAGATCATTGTGATGTGTACATGAAAGAATATTATCCAAGGAGGTAATATTGCATATTATTATTATTATTATTATTATTATTATTAATCAAAGAGAGGTCTGGTTCTTGACTCCACAAAGGGATTCCAAAGCTCTTGGGATACAAGGGCCAATCAGGAGTGTTCATGTTTAATTAGAGGCCAGAGGCCATACTGGATAGTTTAACAGTGGGACTTACAGTGAGGGCTTTGAACCATATCCTGTCATCTTGAGTACTAGAGGGACTAGAGTCCAGAGATCAGATACACAGGTGGTCATCCATGTCCACATGCCTGAGCCCTAAGCAAACATGTAGGACCTTACGGCTCAGGCCAGTTTCCCTGGTTGGCAATCCCCTGTGCTTGTTCACTGGAAAAGTCTTAGCATGGTCTGTGACTTGACAACTGGTAGCCCGGCTCTTATAACTTTCCTGGACTCTATCCTATGACCCTCTTCCTTTATTTCATTTTATTGTGCAGCTTTTGCTGTAGGAAACCATAGGTGGGAATAGGACAGCTTTAAGTGAGTTCTTGGAGTGATTTTGGCAAGTTAGTGAAACTGAGACTACTCTTAGGGATGCCTAACTACATGCAGCATCAGAATGTAGCCTGAGAGACCCTTAGACTCTGCAGTCAACACCAGAAGTAGGAGCAACCTTTTGGATTTCGAGACTCTTTTGTTTGTTTGACCTTGATCTTTAGAGGATGTAAGCTGGAATTGGGGGTGGCTCACCTCCACTACCACTCCGTGAAGGACCACAGGGAAGAGAATGGTCCTATGATAATGATCCAGCCCCTGCATTCTAACCTGCCTGAACCTATCCCCGAACTTTCTTTGAGGTCCATGTGAAAATATCTTTTTTTTATTATTTTTATTTTATTTGTATGAGTGTATTGCCTGCAAGTGTGTAAGTGCACCTGTGTCATGCAATACCTGTGAAGGTCAGAAGAGGGTGTTGGATTCCCCTGGAACTGGAGTTATGGACAGTTGTTAGCTGCCATATGGGTGCTGGGGATCAAACCTGGATCCTTTGCAAGAGCAGTTAGTGCTCTTAACCACTGAGCCACCTCTTCAACCCTAAAATGTCTTTATTTTTATTTTTTCTTCCTTAAACCTAACGTTAGTTGAGATGCTTTAAGTTGGAGTCACTGTACTACCTCACTGGGTACTCAGAGTAAATGGGATATAAAAGAGCTTATATATATAGTGCTGACACATAGCTGGGCTTGAGATGCTGTCATTGTGATTTTTTTATTTATCATTTTTTATTTTATGTGTATGAGCGTACTGCCTGCTTGTAGGTAAGTGCAGCCGTGTTGTGCAATGCCCTTGGAGGACAGAAGAGACCAACGGATCCCCTGGAACTGGAGTTATGGACAGTTGTTAGCTGCCATGTGGGTGCTGGGATTCGAACCTGGGTCTTCTGAAAGAACAACCAGTGGTTCTTAACTGCTGAGTCATCTCTCCAGCCCCATTGTGATTTTTAGTGTTTTCTTTCTACCAACTTCTTTCAAAGATTGAGCCTAAAATCAGTTAATGATGTGCAGATATTCATACTGTGGGTGACGTGATTCTACCTTAACTCACTTCCCATGCTTTCTCAGTATTCTGTAGAGTATACCGCAGCGTCTTCTGGTCTATCCAGCTGCCTATACCTCTTAACTCCAAGGCTTCAGCTACATTTGAGAGCACACTTTGGATCATCTGTGATAAAATATGCATATTTCCTGAAACCCAAAGTATTCTCACTGAATATAATAAGTGGAAAGTTATTTTACAGGAAATGAAAATCTAAGATTAATATTCTCTGATACCATCTCGTCCCCTCAGGACAATTATTCACTGTACTACAGCAAAATAAACTTGCAAAATATGGGAATTGGTTTTCTCCTCAGATTTCTAGGATAACTGAACTTCTAAAGCTACACAAATTCAGCTCCTGGGTATGACATCCACCACGTCGCCTCACCAAATAGGAATCATGACTTTTAGAACACAAGACTTTAAAGAAACTCACAGCAAAGTGAAGGTTAGAGAAAAGGAAAAATACAAAGTAATTTAAAACTAAGCAATTAGAAACAGGTATTGATCACTGTTAGCATTACCTGGGACAAGTCACATTATCATTGACTTCAAGGAACCTTTCTGTTCATTCATTCTCCCATAGGCTTCAAGTATTTGAGCATTTTGTCCCTAGGTGGTGGTGCTGATTTGGAGGTGTGGCCTTGCTGGAAGAAGCATGACACTGGGGACAGGCTTTCAGAGTTTACAGTCTTGCCTGCTTCCAGTCTCTCTGTTTCCTGTGCCTGGCTGAATGTGTGTACACTCAGGTTTCTTCTCAGGCTGCCTCCCACCATGCCTCCCCTGCCATGATACAGACTCTTATCCCTCTGGGACTATAAGCCCAATAAACTCATTCTTGTAAAAGTTGCATTGGTCATGATGGCTATCACAGCAACAGAAAAGTAACTAATATCTAATTACCCCCCCCATTCAATGAATATCTACTGGGTTTTACTCCAAGATGTGGGTCGGGGAACCCCTGCCTCCTTTTTTTTTTAAGAGTAGACAACCCCAAGTCTGGTTCATTCCAAGAATCACAGGGTATTTTTATAAAAATACAGAAAGGGAATCTTTGCTTAGGACTATTATCAAAATATCTCAGGGGAATAGAAACCTCTTCTTCCGGTGAGTATCTCTCATGGACTGTTGTGCTGTTGTGCTTAGCCAAGTCTGAGAACCACAGGGATAGATGATAAAACACATACAGGAAAACAATCTAACACAAGGCAGTGTTTATCTGTTAAGTGGCAAATGAGTACTGCCCTGAGGAGCTAGCTAGGGAGACATCACTTCAGACAATGCACCTCTCACACCCTCCAAATTGCCTTGTAATAATGACCTATCTCCAGTTTATTCAAGCCGCCAAATC
Source organism: Nannospalax galili (assembly GCF_000622305.1). NCBI lineage: Eukaryota > Metazoa > Chordata > Mammalia > Rodentia > Spalacidae > Nannospalax > Nannospalax galili. The sequence continues at coordinate 4,314,177 of NW_008347571.1, read as the reverse complement.
CTAACACCTCCCTAGGCCTTACCACAGATCCCTGGTGAAGTTCATTCCTAGGTGGAGAATCAACAAAGGCAAGTCAAGCAGTGGCTTGTCCACAGGCCTTCTCCTCCCTCCCTCAGCCTCTGACACTGGCACAGTTTAAAAAGCCGCCTCTCAAAACTTCCAAAGCCATAAACACTGTTACCTTCAGTTGTTTTTTATTCCCACCATTTTGCGGTGGCTGTCAAGTCTGATGTTGACTTAGCCTTCTCCCCTATGGCCATATATTTTCAGTTTTCCTTTTCCAGTTATAGAAGCAATCCTCTGACAATCAGGGTGGCTGTTGATGGCTGTGCTTTGACCGTCTTGTCTAGAGATGTGATAAAGTGTGATCTTTAAAGTGGAGGTAGGCAGTGGGATGGATCTTGGTTGGGTCCCTGTCTTTGACATTTACTGCACACTGATTTGAAACAAGGTATATGAGCTAAGTCTCAGTTTCCTAATCTCTAAAAGGGAGAGAAGCCATGCCAAGGCTTAAATGCAGGGAAAGGGAATAAAATAGACACATGGAAATAAGTGGCCAAGAGCAGTAGCTTTACAGCTCTAAGTTAAGTTCCTGAAATCCAAAGGCTTAATCACAATACACATTTTAGATTTAGGAGTCAAAGACATAGCTTCTTGCTCCTCTTACTACCCAGCCCATGTGCCGCTTCCCCACAACCCAGAATAGAAAAGCAACGGACAGGAAACAGGCATCTCTCACCAATGGCCCCCACAGGTACCTAACAGCATATTTTTCTATTCCTTTTTGGCTCTATAGCAATTTTATCAACCTAAAAGCTAGAAAAGTAGACTTAAATATACTTTTAAAATAAGAAACTATAAAGCATGCTTTCTTAATGTTCAAGTAAAAGAACATCCCCTAACAGCTATTTTGGAGGGTTTTACTTGCTAATTGAAAATAAAATAGGCAGGCATAAGGGACTTTTTGATATGATGGAAACAATTTGAAACTGGATTTGTGTATAGTTACTAAAGGCATTAAACCGTATGCTTAAAATGAGTCAAACCTTTATCTGTCGATAGATATCTATAAAGAGGCCTGGAAGATAAAAGTAAATGAGAAGGGGAAGAAGATGGAGGAAGGGAGGGAGGGAGGGAGGGAGGGAGGGAAGAAGAAAGGCAAGCAGGCAGAAAGAAAGGAATGACGGAAGGAAGGAAAAAAAGAAAAGAAGGAAGGGAGTTCCACCCTTGAATCACAATTATTTTTGTCTATGGTGTAAATAGTACGTCCTCAAACCCCAAGGTGTGTGGACTGTCTTCTAGGAAAGGGAAACTGGGAGTTCTGAAGGAGCCCTATTGCTCCTCTGCTTCCTGACTCAGTGTCTGACAACACAGAAAGTAGAGCTGCTTCCAGAAAAAGCGAACAGGGAACCTCTTACTAGCCTGTTTCTGTCTTCAATGAAGATGCTCTTTCTCCCTGGTTCATTTCTGTAGGCTCTCCTGATACTTTCTCAGATCTTCCATTTGTCACAACTTACTCTCAATTCAGTGTTTGTCCCAAGGAACAGAGAAAGGAAGGAACAGAGGAAGACGATGACAGGGATGACCTTAAGTAGGCTGCCCTCTCAGAGGACATCAGAGTCGTACAGTTTCTCATGCCTAAGCACGGGAGCTGTGGCAATGGATCCTTCTGTAGTCCTCTGCATCTTCCCATGTATATGCCAAATAAGAGAAACCTGGCCCGGAAAGGCAGCTTTGATGTATGAGAGATAAAGAACTGGATAAACCAGAGAAATGATTGGCCAATTATTTATTTGCTGCATTTCCTCTGTGTCTGAGGGTCTTCCTAATGCCTCCTCTGTCAGGCATTGAGCTTTTTCTACCCTCCGCGTTCTTGGATGGTATCTATCTGCAGTTGGCATGCGTTCTTGAAAGCACTCATTGGATTTTCTTGTGCATACAGGGTTAATATGTCATCATTTTTAGGACTCATGCAAGTTAATATTGGGCATCCTAGGAAATAACTGCCAGCCTTGTGGTGAAAGGATGAATCTTGACAGGTGTGAAGCTTGTTCAGACATCATTATTTGTACTGCAATGCACCTATACTCATTGAAGCCAACATGAGTGTTTTATCACTCTGGTGGGACTCAGGGAGAATCCATTTAAAGCACCAGAAGTTGCAATAGCGGAACCATCCATCAGCAGCTTCAAAAAATGTCTACTACACTGCCCAGTGTGTAATTGGTTTAATTACATCAAGCTGTAAGGAATACTTTGAACTCTACTCAACAAAACAGTCCGACATGACTGGAGATGGAAGATGAACCTCTCAAGTCTCAAGTTCAATTCAATTCAATCTCAGATCACACATCTTAAGGAACCAAAAGGTTTCAACAAATATAGCCTAAATGGTTTCTTTTTCTCTTTATGGTTATTATTACAATTATTATCATTTTTGAAATGATGTCTCACACTGGCACACTCAGGCTGGCCTGGCATTCACCGCATAGCCCAGGCTAGCCTCAGGTTTGTGGCATTTCTCCTGCCTTGGCCTCCAACTGCTAAGGCTACAGTTCTGCTGTAAATGACTTCATATCCTCTGCTTTGATTTTATGTACTGCTCTTATTATCCCCAAAGAAGAGTGAGGGTTTTTTTTTTTTTTTGGTTTTTTGTTTGTTTCTTTTTTAAAAAATCATGGCTGAGAAATAGAAAGGGCAAAGAATTCTGATGTAATACATTGAATGTAAAGATGTGGTTAGTCCAGATCTACACTCCTCACTGATGGTCTTAAAGAACGAAGGGTCCCATATTTATTGATAAGACCTGAATGCTCATGTTCCCTCCAGAATTCATACTTCAATGGTTTAGCCCTCAACGCAACAGTATGAAGTGGTATTAGGAGGTGAGTAGGTCACGAGAACTCCTGCTCGCCTTGTAAATAGTTTGATGACTATAAAAATGTTTGTGGGAGCTACACCCCTCTTTACTCTTCTCTCTGCCAGGTGAAGAAACCTTACAGCACCGTCTCTGAGGGATATGCCCTCGCTAGACCCCAAGCCTGCTAGTGACTTCTCAGTCCTCAGAACTGTGAGAAGATAAATTTCTGTTCTCAGAAACCCCCTCGTGGGGTACTTTGTTATGACAGCACAAGTGAACTAACACCATGATGCTTGCCTCTCCCACCTCATTCCTCTCCCCTATTCCCTACCTATTAGTCCCACTCAGCTCTCCAAGGCCCTAGTACCCAAGCATCATATCCCTACTAGCACTTAAACACAAATCTCAAATAACAGCCTGCACTCATGGCCATTTTTCAGGAGGTGTATCTTTAGTCCTCTCATGCTTGCTTCTAACCTTCCTTCTTGTCTCTGGGTGTCTGGTTTTCTGTCATTTGTGACTGACAGTACTGACGTGAGACCTCGTTTACCCCTTGGGTCTTTGTGTTAGTTCTGTCTCTTTCCTGTAGTTTCTGTTCACAGCATATAAATGTCACCCATCCTACTCTTTGAGACTGTATGTTGAGAAGACTGACACTCACACTGTTTTTCCACTACAGAATGAAACAAGTAATATTTATCTCTGTATTTGCAAGGGCTAACACCTTGCCAGGCATGTTCCAGGTGCTAACAGATTGCTCACGAAATGAACGAACATTTCCCTTTATAATCACCAATCAAGAAATAAAATAATAATGGAACACTTTGACCCTGGTGTCAAAGGATATTTTCCCCCCACGCAAAGCTTTCATAGTTTGGGGGAAAAAAGCCCAAAAACTAGTGCTGCAGTTAGTTGATCAAAGGACTTTATGTGAAAACTCATCATTTAGAACTAGAGGATTGTTTTTCAAGACAATGGCTCTCTGAGACACAGAAGTACAGTCCAGAACGTTGAGAGATTATAATTTAAAAAACAAACAAACAAGAATATAAAACAACAACAATAACCCAAAACTCCATAAATTAGCCCTTTCATCTTCTGAAACCAGTAAGCACACCCTCACATTGTCTACTAAAACTAATTTCATTGCTAAAAAGAAATCACTTACTAGAGGATCAAGAAAGGCTCTGAGATCATTGAAGGGACACTCAAAGGGTGACTGGACTGTAAAGAGGGTCGGTGTGTAATTTCCCAGTCAGCACAGCCTCATGGAAAACACACATAAAGAGAGCAGCCCTTGGCCAAGTCCCCGGGGCTGTCAGCGCACCTGAGCTGATGCCCACCAGAATGGAAATACAATAGAAATCAAGCAGTAGATTATGTGTGCTGCAAGACTTGAAAACTAACATGCAGCCTAATGAGCATATTATAACTGCAGGCTCTGCTTGTTAACTATTGAAAATATTTTCAAAAGGCTCTGGGTATGGCAGGATAGAGCTAGTTAGGAAATGCCGATGCTGAAAGGGAACTGTGTGTAAGCCAGGCTCAAGCAAGTCACCTGGATAATGCCAGTGATTAGAAGTGAATCACACCACGCCTGGACTTGGGTGTTCCATGACAAACACTGTTGGTTTTCTCAGGAACCAGGAGGTAGGCAGCAGCATCAGGCTGGCAGAAAAGGGGTTGTCAAGGAGCTCCCAAAGGGCCATGTATGCTCCTCTGATCTGTGGAACAAAACCCAGCTCAAGACCTGCCTCTAACAGCAACCAGGAATGTTCTTAGATGACATCTGTAGCATTTATAAGCGCAAGGTTTTAAGACATTTCACTGTGGTAGAGACGCATGTATACATTAGGGAAATAAGAAAGACCGCTAGTAGACTGTCTCACAAAATGCATTATTCTCATGCAAATAAAACATCATCTCCATTTTCTAGATGTGTTTCCTGAGGCCAAAAGAAGCTAAAGCTATCAACATGTCACCTAGCTGCTTGGTGAGCATGGGGCCTCATGATTTGGAAAGATGTGTGAGGTACTAGTTTAAAAGCAGCAATATCATTATGTGCCCTATATTGGTACAGGCTCCTTGGACTGCTTCATATTTACAAGGCTCACTCGCATGTATTTTCTCTTTTTGATCTATACATAACCCTGCAATTAATCCAACTCCGTCAGTGATGATTCTCAGCTGTGAGAAGTCATCTCTAGTCTGGGGTAGTTATGAAAGTAGGTATTATAGAATCCATCCCAGATCAATTGAAACGGAACCTCTGGAGTTGGAACCCAGGTATCTGGATTTTAGAAAAAAAAACAAAGACAAACCCTCCCATGAGCCTGACCCTCTGGTACTATAAACGACGCATTTGGATTAGACGGACACGTGCACCTCAAAGCATCTCCTTTTTGATGATGTTGTGAGAGGTCTGAGGTGTGGATCTGCCACAGTGTCTATGATCGGCTCATAGACTCAGAGCGAAACATGAAGCAGGGCATCTCAGTTAGGCCTTTGCTACTAAGCTATTCCTTCTTGTAGTTGGTTTCATTTTTATCATAAATTATTATTTACCTCCTTATTTCCTGAAGCAGATCTCCCCCCATTCAATGCAATCATTTAAAAAGAAAACTGGGGGTAGAGAGATGGCTCAGAGGTCCAGAGCACTGGCTACTTTTGCAGAGAACCCGGGTTCAGTTCCCAGCACCCACATGGCGGCCAGCAACCATCAATAACTCCACTTCCAGGGGATCTGATGCTATCTTCTGACCTCCACAGGCGTTGCATGACACGGGTGCACTTACATACATGCAGGCAGTACACCCACACACGATAAATAAAAATAATAAATAAAATATTTTTTTAAAAATTAAAAAAAACCTGTATGTCACACAAAAAGGTACCATCTGCCATAGATAGAAAGGTAAAAGTTTCAATGGAAAGGAAGATGCCAAAGGCAGGTAAGCAAAGATGTTCTTCTTGACTTAGTGTGGAGACAGAGATGGTTGGAGAGGGAATGACTTCTTCACTGTATAAGTCAGAGTGATTTAAAGTCTGTGCATGTAAACCCTTAAGGAACAGCCACACCACCATTCACTTACACCTCAGGAAGTTTCCCTGCACCTACCCTGCTTAGAGGAGGCAAGTTAGGTGTCCCAGAAAGCGTGGGTCAACAACCCTGCAGACATTTGGCGGGCAGGTGAATGGGACCAAAAAGAGGGGTTGTTGAAGGACATTGGACATGGGAGGCCTATGCAACCTCCTTGCACTTTCCAGATCCATCTCAGGCCACCTGGGCACTGCCTACTTCTAATGCAGTCAAAGCTTCCTTATTAGGTGCTCGTGGATGGTTACAGAGGCCGGGACAATTGGGAAGGAGAGTGAGATGCTCTTTTATTCCAGGTTTGAAGCTCATCAGGACTAGGGTTCAGCATACTAAGTCCTTTTCTGACTGTAAAGATAAAAAGATAAAATAGCTCCCTCAACCACTGTGGAGTTTAGTGTGTCTTTGACAAGCAGCATAATTAAGATCTAGCATAAACACAGAGCCTCCGAGGACAGTAAAAGCTGACTAAATGGGAATTTGTTCTCTTTGGCTTTTCTTTCCTTTATTTAGTTTCTCAGTGGAAGTTTCACTTTGAAGCAAGGCTGGCCGTAGGCAAAAGTGCAGAGCCTGCAAACTGTTGGAACACTATCTTCCTACCTGCCACTGTCCTGTGAGTGTTCCAGTCCAGGGTCTGCCAGAGCCACCCATGGAAAAGCCTCACTCCCACCTCGCACTCCTGTTTGGTACGTGCTGGTCTTCCCGCTTTGCTTCCTGAAACCAAGTGCTTAGACCTGTGTTAACCTCTCCTGCCAATCACAGTGGAGCCCTAACCCACAGTGTATGCACTCTGTGCTACAGGATGATGCCAGTGGGGACTAGATAGAGCTGGCCCTGGTTTCTTTGTTTAACAAGGAACTTTTCAGAGCAGTGACCCACTTAGGATCCTTACATTCTAGGAAGCTGAGCATGATCACACTTGAAAGCAGAAGGCCTTGGCTTGCAAGGCCTATGAAGTGATATCTATGTGACAGGGACATCGTGGCCCTAATACTGGCTCTGGAGTCAGCTGGCCTGGGCCCCAATCTTAGCTCTTCTGTTTTTTAACTGAATAAACATGAATAACTGTAAGTATCAATTCTTTCTTCGGTGAAACGGATCATCAGAAAGAGTAAATAAAATAAACTGTGAAAAAGATTTTGCGTAGTCCCTGGAATTTAATAGCCATTAGCTAAAATGGATGGTTCAGGTTCAAAGACCTCTTATCTGAAATGCTTCGGAACAGAAGTGTTTTGCGTTCAGTTTCATTCCCCACATTTTGGAATATTATTATACACATAATGAGATAGCTTAGGGATGATACCCAAGTCTAGACACCAAATTCATCTGTTCAATATAAATTTACTATACAGACTTCCAAAGTAATTTTACACACGTTAGTAACTTAGTTCATAAAACACAAAGTAAGTGGGATCTTCTCACTTGTAGAATCACATTGCAATTCCAAAATGTTTTACATAGTTGTGCTATTCCTGATGGAGTTTCACATTAGTGATTCTCAACCTGTGTTAGTATACTTCTGGCCAAAGTCACTCCTTGTCAGAACCATCCATTGCTTCTAATGCCCCTCCACCCAATTCAAGCACACGTCATTATAGACACATGGTTTAGGAATCCAAATTTCCTCCTTAAACTAACTCAGAAGTTTTTTTCCAGGCAGCTGTCATTCAGCAATAACTTTCTTCTCCTTTTCTTTCCTGACACAGTATTAGTTTTTGACATATAGCATCATTCTTTATTTCCTAGTCAGTGGCCAAAAGGCAATGATCTCTGAGGCAGGCCGGAATTAATTATGACATTCAGAGTCTGCTCAACCTTCAGATCTGAAATGACAGGTAAATAGCACCACTTGAAAGGAACATGTTCCTCATGCTCAGAGATGCTGAATTTCCAGGGGTTCCTGTTTACCTGCCATTGCACATCTCCATGGAAGGAAAAGGGTGACTCACAATCACTATTTGGGCTGCTGTTAGCCTCCTTCCTTACAAATACTTGCAGGTGCTATCACAGGAAAACTGAGCATCTATCTTCCAGTTTCAAATTAGTCCGTAATGGGTAATTTCATGCAGACATTATTTCTAAACAAGAAATTCCCTAAATGCTAATTGCTTCTAAGAGCTGTTCAGTTAAAGGGGATAAATATTTCCGCTCATTAAAGGGGATGCCATTTTCCTAGTTAATGCAAGGAAGCGGGAAGCTACAAAGGGGATAAGAAAAAGGGGGTCAGGACTCTGGGGATCAAGTGGCACCTCCCACATACCGAAGTGTCAGACTGAAGGGCTTTAGGTTGGAGTTGGTTTAATATCGGTAGATCTGACAACCCCAAGAGCATCTTTCTATATCTGATAATTGCTAAGTCCTCACCACAGCAAAATGCTTAGAAAACTGTCAATGTCAGGCCAGGATTAACAACTAGTAGAGATTATACTACCTTATTGCCACTAACAACTTCTTGGCATGGTATTCAATGGGGCTGTGATAAACCGAAGGGTGGTCCCTGAATGGCTCTAGCATGGGCTCCAGTTTATGACTTATGTTGACACATGTCATGCTAATGGTATGAATGTGAAAAGAAATTATACTTGGAGAAGACAGAATTGATTCAGCTCTATCAGGACCACGAAAGAAAGCCAGAGAGATCAATTCCACAGATGCCTCAGAAACACTTGACCATGGTTAGCCCATCTCAACAATCTCTAATAAACGTGCAACTTGTACCTTCTATTTGGTATTTCCAGACTGCAGAGGAGAAACAGAAAAGACAAAGTAGCCTAAATTTCAACTATTGAAGGGAAACAGACATTTAGAAAATAGTTCTGCGCATGGTCACATACATACAATAACACACACACACACACACACACACTCACACAAACTAAAATGAACTATGAGAAACACTCAGCAAGCAAAGCAGATACTGTAAAAGTATAGATGGCAGGAATAATCTGTAAGGGAAAATAGTGGATGACTCGTTCAGTATTGATAAGAAAGCCAGGAGCAGTAGGGTAGGGCTGTGAAGATAGACAGAAGAAAAAGAAAGAGTGGGTAGTTGTGTACAAGGACCCTGAGGAGGAGGGCACAAGAGTGATGGTGAGAAGCAGAAAGGGAGTCAGTGTGCTTGGGACCAGGGGATACAGAGAAGAGGTGGCATGCGATAAGGCAGGAGAGTCAGACAAGGGCTTACATCATGTAGCCCCTTTTAGGACATTGATCTTTATCCAAAGAGCAATGGCTCAGAGAGGTGTTTCAGGGGAAGTGGGACACATGATAAGATTCTAGTAGAACTGTGGAGCAGGGACCAGGAATGGATGTGGACAGATTAGTTAGGTAGCTGCCTTGGCTCCATCTGAGCCAAGAAGATGGTATCAGTTGAGACAAAGCCAGCCTCTTTACAGGTGCCCTTGTTTCTCTCCATTTCTAGTTTCTAGAGGACACTGCTTCCTTCTAATTGACTCTGCCAGCCTTCATAGCATCTCCTACTGCTTTGTTCTTTGCTTTCCTCCAAACCTCCGTCTCTGTTGTTAAATAAAGGAACAACAGCAATAAAACATTCTTGAAAGAGTTGTTTTTTTTTAATTAATGTATATTAGTGTGTTCTCTGCATGCCAAGTATGCAAATATATATGCAGGTGTCTGCGGAGGTCAAAAGAGGGTCTCAGCTTCCCTAGAGTTGGAGTTACAGGTGGTTGTCACTGGCCAATGCCAATGAAGGTGCTAGGAATGGAACTCAGGTCCTCTACAAGAGCAGCAAGTACTCTTAATGGCTGAGCCATTTCTCTAATCCCCAAAATACATTATAGATGTTGATAATACCCACCGTTGGGTATCCTATTGTAAAGAATTACTTTTCTTGTTGTTGAGACAGAGTCTTATGTAGCTGAGGCTGGCCCGGATTCTTCTGCCTCTGCCTGCCAAGTGCTGGGATTCCAGACTTACTCCACTATGCCTGGCCCAGATAAAGAAATAATGTCTTATGAACAGTGCCTCTGTTTCTCTTTTTTCAACCTTCTGGAAATCTGACTTTTGTCTTCATTTCAGTGACACAGTTCTCTTGATGGCCATTAGTCACATCCCCAGTTGCAAGCGTAGGGCTCCGGCTAACAGCGTAGGGTATATTTTGCTGCATTTGAAGTGTGACTCACATTCATCTCCTTGAAATTTTCTCCTCCCTTTACTTGTGGGGGCCTTTCCCTCCCTTGGCTCTTCCACCTCATCATTCTGAGTTGCTTCAAGGCTTTCCCCTCTCCCTCTGGATTTCTGACAAGGAGAAATGTGTCTGGGTCACCTGCCAGCAGAACCTAATACAACTCAGTGGGGATTTGTCCCCTAAATTCTCTTCTAAAATTTGCTCATAAGCCTCAAATCAGCTGGATGATAGATGTTATTTTCTAGATCACCACTGGGACATTCTTGGACCATTAGGGGGGAAGAACAAGTCTTAAAATATTATCGTTCCCCAAGATAGTTCCCTGCAAAAGGACTTCCTAGTTTGTCCCCTGCCCCCAGCTTGCTTACGAGCTGCCTCTTATCAGTCTTTCAAAACTTGAACTTCATTGAGATTACTAATTTTCTTAAAAACAAGACAAAAAATAGCTCACCCATCAGAGTGAGGATTTTCCAGCCTTGTACCCAAAGTCATCTCTACAACGCCATGTCTGCCTCCACATGCTAGCTCTACTTTTTCTTCTTTTATCCCCAGAAGGTGCTCTACTCAGGATTTGGCATCACTTATTCCACTCTGTAAAATGAACTTCTATTTTGGAATCATTTTAGATTTATTGAAAATTTGCAATGATAACCAGGTGAGTTCTCATATAACCTCTACCATGTTCCCTTGATGTAAGCTTCTCTCCCTAACCATGATCTAGTGTAAAAAGCACGGCATTAAGAACAAGCTGTAGGGGCTGGAGACATGGCTTGGTGGGGGTGGGGTGGGCGTGGGTTAAGAGCACTGGCTGCTCTTGCAGAGGACACGGGTTTGATTCTCAGCACCCACTTGGTGGCTGACAACCATCTGTAATTCCAGTTCCAGGGGAGTTCGATGCCCTCTTCTGACCTCTATGGGCACTGCACAACACAGATACACTTACATATATACAGATAATACACTTATGCACATAAAAACAAATAAATAATTTTTTAGAAAAAGGAGTAAGCTATAACTGGGGAGACCACTCACAGTTCTAGAGACCATGCTCCAGATTCCATCAGTCTTCATGGTGCCAGCATGTGGGGCAGGATGCCATACCGTCTTTAGCTCCTTTGCCTTCAGAGTTCCAGTCTTCACGGCTGTGCCCCAGCATGCCTTCTCCTCTCTGATCTTCCAGGAACAGCACAGCTTCCCAGGAAAGCTCCAGCTTTGCAATGGATGTAACTCCTACTCTTTTATTTTTATTTTGATAAAGTTTCGCCCAGGATGCTTGCCTATTTCTTTTTCCTCTAGAAACTCACACTTTAACCTTCTAATTTAACCCTCTCGTATGCCCCCACTTACATAAACCTCCCTAACCAGATCCCAGAAGCAACAGTGTGTCCCTATTTCTTTCTAATCAAGAGCAGAGGAAATGCTGGTTTTCAGGCACTCATTCATTCAGAGTACATTTTCTCCCCAACCTTTGCTTACTAGAAGAATCACTAGAGTCAAGTAGGCTTGAATCCCCTATCAATCAGTTGTCCATTTTTTTCCTAACCCACCAAGACCAGTACAAATTATTCCTTTTTAACATTCACTACTGGAAGCAACAGTTTTGAAATAAACGTGTGATTTGTCATGTCCACACAAAATGTTTGTTCCTCTCAAACATGTTACTTGGCAGACATGGACCACTTGTTGCATTCGTGGACCCTTGTCTGTGAAGAGCTTTAGGTTTCACCTGGGTGCAGAGTGGTCTGGTGGTGACATAGCTACTGTAATATATTCTTCAATTAAATAGGTGAATAGAAATAGAATTTAAATATTCAGGAATAATAATTGTTGGGGAGAGAAGCCCTAAGCGATATTCCTTACTGTCTATCATTTTTCTATTCTTACTTCTCAAATTTAGGGCTTATTAACATTTTTCTAATATTTCTCTCCAAGCAAGCAGAAAGGGGCATAAAGAAGTGAGACTGAAGTGTAATAAAGTTATGTGAGGTGCGCGGTCATAATACTTTGTACCCCGGTTCATTGCTTCTGGATGTTGCTGAGGAACAAACTACTATCGGGGTGACGATGCACTGTTTACACACAGGCTTACTGAAAAGAAGGAAGGAAGAACGACTAAAAAAAGGTGGGAAAAGGATAAGTGGGTATTAGGCACCTGTAACTAGTACATATGGCTATAAAATGATCATAGTTATATTTTCTCTTTAATCTGTAAAAGTTCCTTCTACCCATTTCATGAAGATATCACTATTATAACCGTGTTATACAGATGAAAACAGAGACTCAGAAATGTTAAGTCATTTACTTAGGCTCAGCCAGCAGGAAGTTGTGGAGTCCATAGATTTGAACCTCTTCTTCCTTTGTTTTCAAAGCCCAGCTTGTACTAAATCATCCGAAAGAGAGGGGAAAGAGGAAGAGAGAGGAAGAGGAGAGGAGAAAAGAGGGGGGAGAAAGAATACTTGATTTCAGCTCATGGTATAATTCTGCCATGAAGGACTAAAGCTCTGTAGGGCTTTAACCACAGGGACAGGCTCATTCTGCCCACCCTGACTACTTCTAAAAGCCAGAAAGAACATGTTTTTCCCAATGTTCTTGGAGAATCCAGGAGTGTGGGTGTGCAGAAAAGAACGATCCTCCTGCCTTGTAGGCTTTGTGTGCAGCAGGGTGGGCAGAAGGAAGGAGACTAAAAGGAAAGCCCAGTTAGGGCCAGAAACCTCCCAAGAGAAAGCTCCTGCAGAAACCGTGGTTTCTGGTTCTGGTTTACCACGGAACTCTTTTTCACAACACTGCACACATTTGACATCGATATTATCATGCAAATTCCTGTTCACAGACTCTTACCCCTTGGGGTAAAAATGAGTCACCTTAAAAGAAAAAAAAAAAAAAAAAAAAAAAGGAACCCAGGCC
>NW_008347571.1:4203701-4300425 GCF_000622305.1 Nannospalax galili | reverse complement strand
CTGAGCTGTTCTTTTTGGGGGAGGGCGAGGGGTAGACTGGTGATTAAAAAACACAAACAAGTGGCTTAGCAGATAATAGCACCTGCTCTGCAAGCATTAAGGACCTGATTTCAAATCTCCAGAACCTACATTAAAAAAAAAAAAAAAAAAAAAAAAAAAAAGGCAGCCAGGCCCTCCATGCAGATTTATATAACCTCTGGTAACAGCTTCAGGGAGCTGTTAAGTTCTATTGTGTGAAGCTAGCTCTGGAGGATGTCTCTAAACTTAAGGATGTATTCATGTTCTTTGTGGTTCCTGAGGAGCTATTAGAGTCAATGAGGTGGACAGAGCATGTCATCTTCTCTCAAGCAGCCCTCTAGAGTCACATGTGAACGGTTTTGTCTCCTGATGCCTCTGGTTGGGATGTGTTTAAAACATCTTTCTGCACATGTGCTAAGGGCAGTGGCAGGGGCACTGGTCCTGGGGAGAAGGAGCTTGAGTCACCTCCATAATGTGCCACAAGGCTGTGTCATCATCCCTAAAGTGACCTTCAACCCAGAGCAGATGGCTGGCCCTGTGTAGGCTGTAATAACACCATCCTGGCCATTGTATTTTTCCTCAAAGGAAAACTGAGTTGAAAAGAACCCACAAGGAGGGCTCAGGGCTGTTCAGGTTTGCTTAAGGTAAGATCTGCAGATTTACAGAGCTGGAAAACATAGTCAGATTCCAGAAATGAGCAAGGTAGGCTATGTTAATTGCAGCCATTTTTACCTATTTTTCACTTGTCCTCTGTTGATAGAGACATAGACATATGAAGCCATTCTGTCTTCTCTGTACCATTAGAAAAACAGTATTTAGAGCTTGATGATAAAGGGAAAGCGACATTCATCTTTGGAGGTGACAGCGTGAAGAGCTGGGAAGAGTGGTTTCCTGCAGCATGAATGGGATGCTCCATCAGAACTGTCCCTTGCTCATGCACTCCACATGACCCCGAGACACATTGGGTGTGGCTCACAGGTCGGCTTGTCTGATGGCTCAAGAACACTGGAAATCCAGGTGTTTGATTTCTTTTAAAACATGGCCCACTCAAGTAAAACTTTCTTAAGCACTGCGTAGGTTACACAAAACAGGTTCTCTCCCCTAAAAGTAAGGGAAAGCAGAACCCAAGACAGTAATTTCCTTCTCAGTTTCTGATTGTGGAACTTGGGATTCACTGTTTATATGTGGAGGTCTAATATTTCTGTCTGGGCGCTATGCAATCACTGAGTCATTCATTCATTCAATACCTATCTAAGAATTTACTACATGTAATTCTGGCACTTTGCTACACATACTCACACATCTCCATCCACAAGATGTGTGTGGTACATTTTACATAAAATACACATGTATATGAAAGCACACACATGTGCATTCATAATATAGTCCCATGTTAAAACACATGCAAAAACCTGAAATATGATGGCTAACATATCAATAGAGCTCTTTTATTAAGGATGCGGTGCTTCACCAGATAAATTCTAAGGATTTTACAGAGACACTCTGCTTAGACACTGGGGTTTACAATCCAAGCCAAATGCATCCTCAGGGGCAGTTGTTGATATGTTATAGACGCAGATAAATAGAAACCTTTGGCAGTGATGTGAACGGCTGTGAGACTTTGAGTCCTATTCTAAGATTTGGGGTGAAAAATGAAAGACAAAGGCATATTTTTCACTGGATTGCAAATAAAGGAAAATCCATGAGGTCATTGAATGCCTGCCCTGCCAGAGATGGAGAAGCATTCTGTGTTCAATACAGAAAGCATTTGATGGAGAAGCTGTGTTTTCAGACAATGTGTGCCTGGTAGCAATATCACCACTTGGGGCTTAGGGCTTAAGGTCTTTGAGGGGATCTGGCAGGGAGGAGGTTAGAGAGAGGAATGCTGGCAAGTGACTTCGAAGCTGAGTATCTTCACTCTTCACATGTCATCCCTCCATCCTGCCCCTTCCTGGTTTCCAGGGATGGTGCAAGATTATAGAGGTAGCCCTGGGATCCAAGGCTCACAGACACGGCCTTTCTCTTTTCTACTCTGAAGGCTGTAGTACTTCAGAGTGTATGTGTCTAGGTTTGCTTTTGCTTTGGGGCACAGGCCATTTGAAAGCCCATTATTCCTTTCTCTATTTTGGTTCCTCTATGTTAAAAAGTGATGTTCTGGCAGTTGGAGAAGGCAAGCGTGTGCATTTTCTAAGTCAGAATCACGCAGTGTTGAACATCACTTTACCCAAATAAAACTTAGTGCTTTCAGAATTTCAGTGGGCACGTTCCTTTTTTTAGCTTAAAAAGTTTCTGGTCTGTATTAACAGTTTCTTTCACCAGCTTAGTCTCTCCCATTTTTTTGCCAGCTGGGGACTCGGCCAGTGTGATTTCTTTTGTGCCCTGCTTTAAACAGTCTTAGAAACAGACCGTATTCTGCCATCAATCCATGCAGAGAAATCACACTGACAGAACGGAGGGCCCGTCCAGGCATCAAAGCCAGGGCATGGCTTCAATACATCTTTTTTTTTTTTTTTAAGTCTGCTTTTTATTTTTTCTGTTAATAACAAAAAAATACACTCAAAGGGCCGAGATAGAAGGTAAATCAAGAAGCCAGGCAGTGAGTAACAAATTCCTTGATGCTTTTTCTTTACCTGAAAAGTACAATGGGATAGAGTACCCTTTTAAACATTCTGGAGCACGAATACATGGGCAATTACAATAAAGATAATGCTGGATAACATTTATTAAGTATGTATTATATCTCAGGCTTTGTGCTAAGTATTATTATTTTTTTATAATAACCTTTTGGAATAGGAACCACTTCTAAAGTCTCATTTTACCTGCTGGTAAACACTCCAACTGCACCCCGCACATTTTTAAATATTTTGATAAACTTCCCTTGAGGATGAGGGACCAGGGACTATTGCTAGATTTGAAAACCCACAAATGAAGGCACACAGTAAGTTGGCTTTTCAAAGTCAGCTGACTAGAATCTAAGCAACATGATCTAGAAGGAGCAAAGACAACTTGGCTTGGATGTTATTCAAATAATTGGTGATGGGACACTGAAAATATCTACCCAGCCTGGAGGACAGATCCCTGGATAAGAGATAGGCAAAGGTGCCTGAGCTGGGCAGAGGAGAAAGGTAGGAATCTAACCTTGTACCTGCTTAGGTCAGCTTCAGGTCTCCTACATGAGCTGAGCTTTGTGAACAGGCAGGAAGTAAGTTGACAGCAAAGTAGCCACTGACCTTCAGCCAATTCTGGTTCTTTACAGTAGATATTTCTTAACCCCAGTCAAATGCTCTTAGGGTTATAATGACCCCACTTTTACGTTGCCAACAGACAACTTGGATTGTGTTTAGGGAAAGAAGAGTAAGGATCTCAAATGGTTGTCATTTTGAGCCTAGACATTATGTTTGAGGCCCATCCTGATTATTTCATTAATATCGTCATTCAATTGGGACATATTTATAAACCATCTACCGTGCAGGGCATAGGATGCACTGTTAATGAGACATAATGTCTTCTTAGAAATTTCAGATGGTGATACTATGTAGTAGGAAGGACACTGACCAAGCAAGTTGTGGCCTACATGGCCAACACAATCTACCCACACAGTGTTGCATCCCTGACCTTTCATGATGAACAGAGGTTGCTGGAGTTCTGATTCTGAGCTTCGTTTGCGTCCAGGTAGGGCAGCGTGACTATTAACGGAAAGGGGGTGATGTCACTTCCTGGCCCTGTAATTAAGAGGCAGCGTTCCTTTGCCTTAACTGAGTGGAGAGGAGCTGATGATCTAAGAGAAGCAGAGTCCCCTGATGACCACAGACAAGACTGCACTAAGGGCCACTGCACTGTGATTGAGAAAAGATACACATTTTCTATGTCTCTGGGAATCTAGGATTTTCTGTTACCAAAGCTAGCATTGCCTTAAATAATAAATAACCTATATAAGAATGTCTTGTAGAAGACTCAGTATATGATGAGCTTTACCACTGGGACTTCAGACAGTTCTCTGATTTCCAAAGTCTTGCTTAGTACCTCACTGTGGCTTATATGCTGTTAATGATTACTACTAATAATTGCATCCCAACAAGGAGCTATAAACCAGGTGCTTTTCTTTAGGAAATACACTTTTAATACATTCCTTGCTGTAAATCCATCTATGCTTTACATTTTAAGGAATTTCACAATTTAAAGCATCTTTGGGGACAAATCTCTTGCAAAAGAGGAAAGCAATATTGCGCATGACCTACACACTGTGTTAAGATCTTGTACGTGCTACATGGCTTCAATTCATACAAAAATCCCTTAAAGAAGGGGACTAGAGTAAGACAGCTAGCCCAGGATCATATAAAGTTACTCGATAGTGGCAGGATCTGATCACTTTATCCAACATCAAAACTAGGACTCTAATCATTATCTACATACTTTGTTAGCTGACATGGGACCAAAATGGTCCTATCCTTTTTTTGGCAAAATAGCAAACTATAAATTGTACCACTAACTGCCATGGCAATATGAAAAGAATTTAACACACATTTAATACTAAATCATTTTTACAGGCATAACAAAGGCAAAAGAGGCCATGTGATAGGCTTGGAACAGCACTGACTTGAAACAGAAGGTCTACCGTGTGACTTCAGCTCTATCACAGTGATGGTCCTGGTCTGCACAGGCACTCATATGTTACTCTCTACCTTCCACTAACAATCCCTGGGGCATCCTTAGGGGTTGTGTCTCATGAGAACAACTTCGGTCCTGTATACTTTTCTGAACCAATCTCCATGACTGAGAGAAAGGCCAGTTTTACCTGTAACCATGTTGTTCTCAAGGGCTGACAGGAGGGCAATTGATCGCTCCACTGTCAAACTAAGTATGGTGTTTGCTTGGCCAGAAAAGTCACAGAGATGCATGCTATGTGGGCCTGAAAAAAACAGATCTAAGAAGACTTGGTGACAGGTGCCCACTGGAACTACTGGGAAGGGAAAGCCTTGTCTTTGCCGAGACTGCTAGAAGACGGACCGAATGACTGGAGCTTCCTGGTAGGAGAGGGAAGCTGGCACTATGTAAGTGAGCAAGGGAAGCATGGGAGGCTCCCATCTCGCTTCCACATGAAGTTAAAGGGGGGACACCTCTGAGCAGAAGGAAAAGATAGAAGCTCAGCTGGCCATGGGTTTTTTCTATCATCTTAATCCAAATATGTCCTTTATGAAAAACAGCAAAATTGGAGTTCTGTTGGTATGATTAATAAAATGATTTAATGACTTGCTAAGATATTTTCAGGTAAAAAGTAAAACACTGATGCCTTTAAAAAATTAGTATGTAGGGGCTAGAGAGATGGTCCAATGGTTAGGGGCATGTACTGTCCTTACAGAGGATCCAAGCTGGGTTCCCAGTACCCACATTAGGCAGCTTACAACCATGTGTAACTCCAGTTCCAGGGGATCTGACACCTCTGGCCTCCTCTGGCACCTACCCTCACCTGTGTTCACATGCATATACCTCCCCACACACAGAGACATAATTAAAAAGAAATCTTTAAAAATTAATATGCAAAAGTTAAATGAAAGACTGACAGGAGTGCTTTGCATGAGGTAGGGCTCAGCCTGCTGATTTTCCCTTCTCTTTTCTCAGCTCTGCCTCCTACACATAGAATCATGCAGCTTCATAGAACACTGTTTGCTATCTTGAACTGCAGATAGTCTCTATTTGCCCCTTGGGAATGATCACCTCTGCTTTAAGACTATTGCATGAGCAAAACAAGCAGCAAGCTTTAGCATTTTCTGGCAAAATACTTGGTAGTTAGTAAATGCTTAATACCTAGCAAAGTGCCCGGGACTACAGTATTAAAGAAAAGAGTAGAAATAAAACAGAAGGGGGAGATGTTTTACATTTGAAACTTTAGAAATTGTACTGATCCTTCGCATTTGCCTTCTGATGGGTTTAGGGCATTCTGAGACATGATCTTCAGAGCTCTAATCATCTACACCCCATATAAAAGTTCCTGGTGGGAAAGACGGGCTCTGAAGAGAGTATAAAGAAGTGTAACCATGCTCTATGGTTAGTCCCTGCCTAGAACCACTCCCATTTGTGGAACTGTGTATCAGTCGTCTGTCTTATTCTTATAAGAGGATTCCCGAGAGGGGTGACTCTACCTCCAGTTTAGTCAGTTTTTTTTCTTTGCTCCTGGCCATAGTGACTAGTTCAGTAAAAGGAACACGGCCTAAGTTATTCCATTAGGCTCAATCTTAGGAATGTGCACTTGTATTCATGAGGAAAGAGATGCTCCACTACGATTGGGTGAGTTGTTAGAAAGATAGTTACAGAAGCCTAGAGCTAGTGGTAAGACAATAGAGGCCACAGAGTTGGAGCCAAGAGATGGAGCATTGAGAGCCAGCTACCACTGCAACCAGAATCCCCCTGTCTGTCTCAGTTATGTGAGACTATGAATTTCCCTTGATTTTTGCTAAAGCAAGTTGGAGTTCAGTCACTGTCATTTGTAAGAGGGTGAATCCTGCCTAATACTATAAGCAACAACATTCTACAGAGGCTTGGTACCAGAAGAATTAAAAGCTGATTTTCCCCCAAACTAGATAATTGAACCTTAAGCATGTTTTGAATGCACTGTGGACAAAAAACAAAACAATGAAACAAAACCAACAAGATGTTTGAAAATTCTGAGTACAGTGGGTAAAAGGAGTTTCTGCATCTCATCCCAAGTTTTCCCTTCTGTAAAATGAGGAATAGGATTAAGTTAGGGTCTATAAATGGAAAATTATAGGACACAGTTGATCTATGACTGTTTCGTTTGGCAAGTTCCACCCTTCCCCCCTTGTTGCCCCACAGCATGCCTTATAAGACATAGTGAGAAAACAGGTGTTACGGAGAGATTAGTGTGGAAATTAGTGTTTTCTATCCTCCATCAGTCCACCTTGTAAACATAAGAGTTAGCAGTCCCTGAAACAGTGCTCTCATAGGGGTCTTCAGGGCCACCATTTATTCTTCCCACCCCTGATTTAGCCCAATTCCAATGTCTGAATTTGAAAATATGGCAGTTTATTATGGCCAGACAGATGTGAAGAGGAGTAAACCACATTTAGCACACCTGCCTATTTAAACTGCTCTGTAGACTCTATAAAGTTACTATCCTGGGGATTTTTCTATTGATGGGGGGACTGTGCATACATTCAGGGCATGGATGATATCGGAGCATCCCACAGGGTCTGTATCTCAGCGATCAATCCATCTGACTTCTCCACCGCCTCCCCTTTTCCTGCAGGGCTGGAAATCAATTGTGTGTTAGCTGCTCTCCAGGTCTGAATCTAGGGATCCTTGCAATTGAAATGCATATTGTTTCATTAGCTATACCAACAAAAGGAAGGGGGAAAAAGGAAAGAAAGAAACTTTCTGAAAAACAGTTTCCCCAATGAAGTGCGTATTAGTAGCTCGCTCATCTTCTCACAGCACGGAGGGAAAAAGAGGACAAATAAAGAAAATTCAGTGACTATATTAAGTCATATCATGGGCATCCAGTAGTGAGGGTGGGCTAGCATAAAGCCCATGATAGAGCTGGGAAGGAAAAACCCTCCATGTACATAAAATCTCTATCAGCCTTGGCAGACTGTGCAGTAGAAAAAAAAAGAAATTCTATTTTAAGAATTAAATATGTGAAAATTTTTCTTGTTCAGATTGGCTCAAAATACCATACAGGGATGCATTAATGAAGATTAAGTATATTTAGAGAGAATAATTCAAAAGACTCTATCAATTTGGCACTTTTTCCTTCAAAATGGAAAAAAAATCCCTTAATTTAACAGGATATAGATGAATTCCCAGATTTATTTAAATAGTTTGGAGTTGAATAAATTGAGTAGGAGTCACAAATCATTTGTTGGTAGTATTTTAGATTTTCTACCTTCAATTGAAACCCAAATAACACAAACTCTCAATTTTGTGTGATGCTCCAAAGAGATATGGTATACATTCTGATATTTCTTGCCAACAGATGACATTCCCAATAACCTTCTTTTCAACCCCCCCCCTCCTTTTTTTGGAACAAAAGAATTGCAATGAGAAATGCCGATGCACAGAGGCTGGCTGGCAGGAAAATATTTTTGGCACCTGAAAGTCACATGACTCAGTATCCTGGAGAAGGTTAAAAGCAGGTGAGTAGAGACCACCAGGACTGGAAACCTTCCAAAGGCAGGAACTATGCTACCTTTTCTTTGGGTTGTATGTGTGATCCCATTTAAGTTCACATTATTTAAATATGTGACTTAGCCTGAACTGGAAGGGTGAGTGATTTCCATAAAAGTCATTATTAAAATGATCAAACTGTAGGAAGAAAAGGACGAAGAGCAGACAGAGGAGAGGAAACAGCAAGCATTAAGCTCTTACTGCATACATACTGTGAATGGGCTCATGCATCCTATTCACACACAATATTTATGTCCTCACCCCCCCTGCCCCAGGCGCCACCCTCCCCAAAATGGAAAGAAAAGTAAAAGCACCACAAATATCTTTTAAGTTGTTACTATTTTTACCCACTTCACAGAAGTGGAGATGAAGGCTTTGAGAATTAAGCAGTTTGTCCAAAGTTAAAACATGCTAATTGTTAGAAAGTCCAGGGTTGAATTACAGGGTGACTCGTTCACCCAGTCTTATGGACCTCGTTGCTAGGCCCCTTCAGTGTTCTTGGTTGGATTAACCCTCATTACCTGCAAAAACCTCTACACAGTTATCAATACAGGGGCCAGGTTTCCTCTTGGCTGACTCAGTTACTTCTAAAATCCCTCAGCTTTCCTCTCATTGAGTCACAAACATTGACCGATACTCATTACTGACCAGGGATACACTGTATCCTTAAAGTTGACTAAGGCCTTGCTGAATCTGTGCAATTTCTCATCAGGACCAAGTGGTTTGCTGATACACAAAAACCCCTTCAGATACTGGTTGACAGTTTTGTAGCAGAAGCAGCTCGGTGATTGGAATCCTGCCTCTTCTAGTTCTCCCAAGGCCAAGAGCATGTCCCGAAGGTCAGCAAAAAAGAAGAGGCTGGACTAATGAATGGACCAGCGGCCTTGGCATCCACGAGGCAGAGGAGTGGCCGCACTCTCTCCTTGTCTTAAGTGCACACTGCCCTGGCAACTAACTGCGTTAACGAGTTTCCTGGGGATTGGACCTCAAGCTGCAGAGGGCTTGTTAAACCGGGGTTCAGAAACCCTTCTTGCAGAAACGTCGTCCTCTGCTCCCCGGCGGTGGAATCTGCTGCCGGTGCCGTGTGGGTCTGCCCCTCCGTGCCCACTGGTCATCCGCAGACAGGCACCCTTCCTGACCACAGTGCCCCAGCCTGGCCCTCACCAGCTCCCAGACTAACACGTGACCCTTTCTCCTTGGACTTGCCTAGTGGGTTGAACCCGGAGTGAGCTGATGAACGCTACCATCCTGGGGGGACAGAATGGAAAACAAACAAAAACAAAAGGGAGGAAAAAAATCCTGTTTGCAGTGGGAGCAGATCGATGCTTCATCTTCCATGGTGAGAAGAAAAAGATTTCACTCAAATTCAAAAGCACGGTCCTTTCTCTGTGCTTTGAAAATGAAGCAACTGCTCCCTTGTTCTTGAGAAGCAGAACGGCAAGTGGATGAGATGGTCATAAAAAATGCAAGCCAGGCAGAGGAAGGCCTGTCTGGTGATTAGTAGTAAGGCCTTGACTTGCTGGATTGGGGATTTTTATTATCTGGCGTAAACCTAGCCACCAAACTAGGAAGGCAGCACCTGTGTTGGCCGGAATCTGACAGCTGTTTGATTAACTCGGTTACGTTTGCCTTTTAATCCAAACGCCTTCCCCTAAAGTGCCTTTCGGTTCTTTGAGTAGCATTTTAAGCTGAGGTGGGGAAAATTAAAAAGCTACTAATTCCTTGGTGAAAAGATCAAAAAAGTACCCGAAAGGCAGCTGGGGGACATTTTTGTCTCTTTAATTGCCCTTTTTTCAGTTTGACTGCTTCCTTGTGCTTTTTTTGTTGTTACATCTTTTGCTCTAAGTGCCAAAACCCTTCCTTCCCTTGAATGGATGATAAAGTCAGTTGAAGGAGCCTGTAACTCAAAAGGCTGAACTTGGAGAGGACATGGGCTGCTCTTCAGGTGGAGTGGAGCCTGCTTCTTCCTGCCTTTCCAGGGATGCATGAAGACAAGTATCAGAAGAGGGAAAACATGCTGGCCTGAGTCACTGGCCAAATTCTGTGTTGTAAGTCAGCTAATAGTAATGCAGAATCTTGCTGTTCATGCTACGAACACTTGGAACCATATAGAGCATACTTAGTTTTTCCAGTTCTTTGCATAAGTTCTAAGATCTTCAAGGCCTTGAATTCAGAATATCTGCATGCTCACTTCATCTTTCTTTATCCTTTTGTTTTAGTTATTTTTTATTTTTAAGTGTATAAGTCTATTGCCTGCATGTATGTAAGTGCACCTGTGTCATGCAATGCCCACAGAGGTCAGAAGAGAGCATCAGATTCTCTGGAACTGGAGTTTTGCATGGTTTTTAGATGCCATGTGGGTGGTAGGACTCAAACCCAGTTCCTCTGTAAAAGCAGCCAGTGCTCTTAACCACTGAGCCATCTCTCCAGCCCCTCTTTTGCTTATTCTTTGTACTACCAGCAAACTAAGTTATAGTGAGTATTAAAATTGCTCTTGGGAGTGGAGAGCTGGCCCTCTTGAGAGTTCTTGCTGCTCTTGCAGAGGGTAGGAGCACTGTTCCCAGCACACAAGTCAGGCAGCTCACAACCACCTGTAACTCCAGCTTCAAGGATCTGGTGCAGTCTTCTGGCCTCTGTAGGTACCACCCCCTATTCCCCATATACACATAATTAAAAATAGAAAGAAAAAATAGCTTTTAGCTACAGAGCTAGACACCAAGGAGGTAGCAAGGGAGGAGGTCACCAATTTTTCTGATCTCTGGATTCCGTAAACCTATTTTCTGTCTACCTTCTTCACACATCATCTTCACTTTCACGCTATAGACTCTTTATTTTCATTTATTGAATATTTATTTGTTTTGGCAAAGGTTAGCAAGGAAACTTTATTCAAAGGAAAGCAACAGGGTCAAATATACTGTCTAGAATGAGAGCAGACCATGGAAGTGAAGGTACTCAGGACCCTGATTATTGTTTGGAATTTCCTTTTATGAGTGCATATTTACTTTTAAAAATCTGCTCAGCTATGTCATTAAAGCTAGGACATTTAAATAACTTGCTTCACTGCTTTGTAAAACAAGGAAACTTTACAAGACTTTTTAAAAAACCACAAATAGAAAGTAAGAACAAAATAAATGCTATAAAACATGAAAGACGATTGAAATGTAGGGAAACAGATGTGTGTACAAATTCTTACGAAATGCCATTGTTGGTCGGCTGTAGCAAAGGCAGCCATTCCCATTGCTCAGGGCGGTCATGTGCTGTAAGGTTGCCCATCATGAGAACTGAGTACTGCAGGGCCATAGTTTTTAAGGGAAACACAAGGCTCAGCTCCTGTGAGCCTCTAGTCACAACATGCTCATCAGCCAATCAATGTATAGCTTTAGTTTATGCGTGTTTCTGTTTAAGGCCACCTTATTTAATATGTATTGATTGCTGATTCATTAACATTGAACTCATGGCCAACAGCACTGTAACTCATGCCTGAAGGAAGCAGCCGGCAAGTGTATCTTTTTCTATTTGGGCCATCACAGTCATCTTTTGCTTAGCATCACTATATTAGCACATGCACAGTAAGCTCAGGGGTCGTTTTAAATAGTGAAATCACCAAGAAAAGCATAGAAATGTGGAAAACGTGGTACTAAACGGATCATGAAAGTAGTGTCCCTGTGTCTGGCCTCAGCTGTCAACAGGCACACTGGGCACTGGGCAGCTCAAATTCCTGCTTGGTACACATCTACAGATGAGGGCAAATTCACTTCTGGTTTTCATTCTGTGGTTACAACTAAATTTTAAAGAGTTGGTAAATCTGTAAGGTTGGAATCTTGAATAATGAGGATTGACTGTATTACAAAGTGTGGCTGGGGAGGATTGTAGGCTTTCTTGTTGGCAGAAGAGGGAGGCAAAGAGCAAAAAGGTGAGCAGTGTTCTTGCTGTCTGAATCAGGGTTTCCTTTCCTTTTTTTTCTTAAAAAAATAAAAATTGCCTTTGAGTGTATGTGTGTGTGTGTGTGTGTGTGTGTGTGTGTGTGTGTGTGTGTGTGCATGCCATGCCACATGTGTAAAGAAGAAAACTTGTGGGGGCCAGTTTTCTCCTTCCACTATGTAGGTTGAGGGGATTGAACTCAGACTATCAGCCTTGGCAGCAAGCCCCTTTACCCTCTGAACCATCTTGCCCACTGGCCCAGCCAGTGCTTCTTAATACACATGTGGACCTAGGTGCATCGAGTGTCACCAATGTTATTTGCCACACACTTACAGAAAGTCTTTCTTATCATCTATGTGTTTAGACTAGTTGAGATTTGTCATGATGGAATGTGGCCCTGGCCTTTTTGGAACGTTGAAGGTCTCAAAACTGTTCACAGTACATCATAAATGAGGCTGTGGCTGTAGTTCTCTCTGCTGCCCCATTTCCCAGGCTCCAGATGGCACTGACCTTTCGCCAGGTTGTATGGGAATGGAACAGAATCTGTGAGCACCTCCACTAGTGATCGCTGTAGTGCCCAGGCTTATGCAGCATTTCAGAAGGCCTTTCTCTCTGAGTTCCATTTGTTCTGGTTTGTTACCTGACTCTAACATGAAAGGGAAAATCATTGAACAACACAGCTCCTAGACCTCAGCTATTCAAGTGGTTTGCCCTCTTCGATGTGATTCTAAGGAAAGAGAGGCCCAGATTACAAAGGAAGAACGGGTCTTACCAAGTCACAGGACAGAGGATGACGGGGAATAATCTACCCTCCTTTTTCCACAGAGCCACGGCATATGTACTAACCAAATTTGGAAAATTTTAGAGATCACATTACTGCCTTTTGGGATCTTTCAGTACCTGGTCCTGGCTACTGTAAGCTATTAACCCACCGACCCACCCACCCTTCCAACCCTTTAGATCTACAGAGGTTTAGGTGGGTAGGATGGTGACTATTCCACCATCATCTCTGGTGCTAGATTGTTTATTGGTTGCAGTGTGATAAAGTTCTTCTGTCAACTGAAGCTTTTGCAATGAACTGGAGCCTTTGGAAATATAGCACAAAATGGCTCAAGGCAGCACTGAAGGTTACTGCCTCCAGTGCGGGTCTGCTTGATGTTTAAAGGGTTGTATGCTTACTTTACAATGAGGATGGGAACTCTCTCCTTCCACCTCATTACCACAATGATATTCTGTACTGCCATAAAGGGCTCAAAAGGAACCCTAAGCTCTGGGTGACAGGCTGATATATGCTAATGCTGCTTACACCATTAGCCAAGGGCTGAGCTGATAGCAAGTCAGATCAGATGGTGATAACTGGCAAGGTAAGAGCTTACTATGGCAGAAGGAAGCTGTATGGCCAAGATCTCTTTACATATCTATATATAGGTATATAGATGTAGCAGGTACACATGACTTGTAAAGAATGCACCGTGGGTCTCGTCTCGGTTTTTATCCAGATTAACTATCTCATTTTCTGGTCACTATTTTAATTCCTTTTGTTGCAAAGACTGTGCAGTTCTGCTAATGCTGACAAATTCTGTCATTGACTATATGCTACTGTGCTTGTTCCCAGGAAAGCAACTCACAGAGCTTCCTTAGCAAGAATGTGGAAATTAGTTCTTATAAGGATTAAAGAACTATATGAAACTTACTTTTCTGTTCCTTCCCACCGCTACTTTTGCTGTGACCCTAGTTCCTCACAGCTACATTCTTGTAATGGCTACATATTTATTCCCTTGTTATAGGTTTACTTCTACAGTCCCTGCACATGCTACTGTCAGATAATCTTTAGCCATGTTATGTGTATGTTTGTCCTGCCCAACAGCCTGTAATGGTTCCCTGTTGCCCAACACAGTAGATCTGCAGTACCTCTGTTGCTCTTGACAAAGAGCTTTATATTGCACCTTACTCTCTCATTCAAACCACTTAAGTTTTTTTTTTTGAGCACTCCTCTGTATTACCAGGCCTGGTTGGTTTCAGTAAAATCCATGCATACATGATGTGGGTTTCTATCTAAGAATCCTCTTTTGACTCCAGGCTGCAAGGACACTATCTTGATGGATGCCCAGCAGCTCAGCTGGTACACGTTTTCTATGGAAGGCATAGTGAATATTTTAGCCTTTGTAGTGCATGTGGTCTCTGCTGAAACTGTTCTTGCTACAGTGTGGAACTGAAAGGCACGGCCAGTCCATAGGTGAATGGCATGACTGTGTCCAAAGAAAACTTTATTTATAAAAACAGACACTAGGTCAGAGTTGGCCCGTGGGCTCTAATCTGCCAGCTTCTATTCCACAGTATCAAATGCATGTATCTGCTGTCACTTAATCTGTTACTTGTTTGTCCTTTGGAAAGGAACCCTTTTGAAGACAGGAACAATAATAGTAAAGAAGACCTAGAAATCCAGATGCACTTAACACAGTAAGCACTCTCCTGTGATCTTGCTTTATTTTATTTGATTTTCAGAAAGACCCTGAGTGTTAGACTTGTTACTACTATCTCTATTTTGCAGTTATTCAAACTGGGATGATATTTAGGGCTCCAAAAGTACTTTCTCAAAGTTGCACAGGTAAAAAGTGGCAGTGCTGAGATTCAAAGCGAGGCGGTTCAGCTGCAAAGACCACTGCTGAAGAATTTGTCAAACCACCTCCAAACGCTGAATCCAGCAGCACAGCGCTAGGTGTAATGCAGTTTTAATTTTAAATGTTTATCAAAAATGAACTAAGCCAATGAATGATCTGCATATAAAAGTATATTTATTCCCTGTAAAGAGTTTGAAGAATAAAGGGAGACTGTAGATCTATCATAATTCTCCCTTCCAGAGGCTATTAAAATGGTAGTACCTATTTTTCAGTCACTCTCTCTTCTCTTCTGGCTAATGCACATACCAAAGCTCCCTTAATCGACTCTCATTTGACTGACTTGTTAGATTAGTTCACACTTGCTAAAAACGTACAAATATATCCATACCATGCAGCTCACAGGTTGCCTCTTAATATCCCCCCTCCCCATTCCTGGAAATTGTGTTTATTTTTAAACCTATTGATACCGGTTGTGCTTTAATCTAATTTCATAATTCAGTTAAATATAGCATGCACCAATAAGATGGTGTAAAAACAAAGCATTTTCTTGAGTTCAGCGCCTTGAAAAAAATTCAATGCATGCAAATTGCTACAAACAATGCTGTCAAATTAGGTATGGATACAACTGGAATAGCTGATGGGAGACATGGAACCATCTAGAAGGATTCATGATCAGACTTCTTCGTAAGCCTTTCATAGAAATAGAAAACCATAGGAGCTGCTGCATAGAAAAGCTTCACATAAAAAGATAAAATCCCATAGTGATAGAGAATGCGTGGCCTCGCCCCTTCAGGACAGTGCAGTTTAAAATGAGTGGAAATAAGAATATTTTTCATTTTTCTAATTTAGAAATAGTTTCTGAGTATTGTTTTCTTTAAGAAATAACATGATTTCAGTGAAAGACTTTGTAAAGGTGGAGAATTTGGAAAGGGAGTGAATGGCAAACTCACATTATAGAAACATTGACAAATTTCACACTATTGTTAAAATTTGATAGAACAGTTTTGTCAGTAAACAATATTCAAAAATTATAATAGACACATAGAATTTAAAATTTATATCTAAGATATAATTACGTATTTTTAGTGTGAGGATTATATGTTTAGTTATTATAGTAATTTCTTTTTTTTTTTTTAATTCCCAGACTGATTTTTATCTCTAGAAGTTCAACTAGGGCATAGGTGAAGGCACACTGGGTCTGCAGAGGAGCAATAGAAAAATAACGGAAAACCTCTTGGTGCCTGGTAATGGGAGAGGTCCAACATCAAGGCCTGGGTACCCAGGACCACGTGTGGAGTGAGGACACAGCTGGGCCTCAGGGGAGGTGGGAGATCCGTTGCAGAGAATCAGTCCTCCCTAGACCAGAATCTGAAAATAGAAGATGCCTCCCCTGTCCCCAGCATAAGAGGCAAAGCCTCTGCCATGAACAACCTGGGACCTCAGGGGAGGGGACTGTGGCGGAAGTAGTCACTCAGAGAAGGCTGAAACTGCTGCCCATCATCAGGAAGTCCTCTGTGCTCTACTCTGCCCCACCTTCAGTCAGCCTACCACTAGAGGAATGTGAAACTGTGGCTCATGGTAGGCCCCAAAGTTTCAGGCTCATGTGAAGGGACCATCGCTTAGGCTCACAGGAGGGGAGCGCAACTTTAGGAGCCTACAACTCTGGCTCCTGGAGGCTGGGGGGCACTGCTCTAATTTCCCAGACAGGACCACATCTTCAGCTCACAGGGACCATGGCTCCAACTCACAAGAGGGGACCACAGCTCTAGTTCACAAGAGGAAACCACAACTTCAGGTTCACAAGCAGAAACCACAACTCCAGCTTACACAAGGAGACCACAACTCAGACTCAGGGGAGGGGATCACAACTCTAGCTCACAGGAGGGGACCTCAGCTCCAGGTTCATGGGAGAGGACCACAACTCTGGGTTCACAGGAGGGGACCACAACTCTCGTTCACTGGAGGGGACCACAGCTCCAGTTTGAAGAAGAGGAAGAATACATTTATGATAAAACAAACCGTTTTGATACACATGGTTTGATTTTATGACTCTGTGCTTATTTTTTTTCAGTCCAACACCAGTCATTTAGTTTAATTATAAGACTGTTCTTTTAAATTATTTATTTATTATTTGTGTGTGTGTGTCTTTTTCTTTTCCTAGAATCAAAATTCCTATTGCAATGCAAGCTGCTTTCATTTAGCAATATATTTCTGAAAGCTCTATGTCACAAAGTATGTCTTTAATATGTTATTCCTCAAAAATGCTTTAATTTGTACATGCCACATTTAACGAGTCCTCTTTGTTACACACATAGAAGTCCTCATTCCACTCTTATAAATATTCATAATAATACTTATTTATCCAATAAATAGTCATCAAGCGCCTACTTAGCTGTCAGCAACCATGATACAATTAATATCCATTTAAACATAATTTTATGCACTATTTCTTTGGATAAATTCCTAGAAATAGATCTGCAGGGTATAAGGTTACAGAATTTTAAGCTACACTGTCATCCTGTACTGAACTTCCCAAGAATAGGGTTCCAGTCTTGCTTATCTTTTATCCCTGAGCCCTGAATGTAGGACAAGCCCAGACTAGGCACTCAAAAATGTTTATTGAATCTTGAATAATGAATAGTCCTTGACTGAAGTATTTATTTACTAGAATTACAGATATTTTTCCTCTATGCTCCTAGTAAAGTCAATTAAAAATCATAACCGGCATTTGTAACAGAAGGCAGAATGGGAAGAAATATGGACAAACGTGCTGCTTTTGTGAGGAGGTACCTGCAAGCCCTGTTTACCCTTAGCTCTGCATTATCCACAGTTTAGAGATTTGCCTCTCTGTCCAAAGTCTCAGGAGAGTTTTCCAAGCAAGAAAATTGTCAGGAGAGAAATTCTGTCTGCCAGCAGACCACACAACATGATTTGCTCTTATGTCTTGCAAGCTGTCCTGTGAGCTCTCATACCCAAAGAAGCCCTAGCGCGTCCCCTGGACCACTTACTATGTGTGTAACATTCATTCTTCAATAGATGCACCAGAATATATCACAGGCATGGAGAGTTTTAAGAAAATATTTGATACATAATTTCAGAGCAATTCATGGATCCACAGAGCCACACACAGGCTTATTGCCTGCTGTGGGCAACCTTCTGTGTTCCTACTTGACAGTCATCCAGTGCAGGGAACATTGTTGGGCACATCTGGGACTGCATACCGCTTTTGATCTGATGATTATATGTGACCTTTGTTTTCTTCTCACACACTTAGAAGTCCCAGATTTATCTTAATAAATCATATAAGGCAATGGGTAGGTGTTTCCATGTTTGAATTATCTACAGGTGTCTTTGTACTGTTTCTAGGGCTGACAGTAAGAAGGATTCTAATGCTGTTGCTGAGGTGATAAATGGAGAAATGATGAACAGAGAAAGTCAAACTAGCTCCTGGTTTACTGTATTCATGTCTAAAGCTTAAGATGATGATAGAATAAGACCAGCTGACCAGACCTCAGGCAAATTTATCAATGTAAGCAGTCTTCAAGGTACGGTGGCTATGATCCTGAGCTCTGTTGGATATCACACACACTTTATCCAGAGAAGCTGACCTTGGGCATCTCATCTACCCAATCCACCTTCCTTCCTTCTTTCCCTCTCTCTCTTCTTCCCTTTCTCCTTTTTTCTGTTTTAGCGGTCTACTCTCAGGCTATTCCATTTACCCAAGAAAGACAAACAGACTTCTTTCTTTTCTTCTCCCCTCTCATACCTTACTTTCTTCTCTTCCCCTTTCCTCTCCCTCCTCTCCCTCCCTCCCTGCCTCCCTCCCCTCTTCCTTTCCTTCTTTCTTCTCTTTCCTCCTTTTCCCCTCCTTTTAAATTTATTTTTCTGCTTTTAGGATATTCTATTCACCTAAGAGTCCCTGACTCTCTCAACTGCCTTCCCCTCCCTTCCTAGCTCCTTCCCTCTCACCGTCCTGATCCTTCCCCCTCCCTTCCTGATCCTTCCCCCTCCCTTCCTGATCCTTCCCTTTCACCTTCCTGATCCTTCCCCCTCCCTTCCTAGCTCCTTCCCTCTCACCTTCCTGATCCTTCCCCCTCCCTTCCTGATCCTTCCCCCTCCCTTCCTGATCCTTTCACCTCCCTTCCTGATCCTTCCCTCTCACCTTCCTGATCCTTCCCCCTCCCTTCCTGATCCTTCCCTCTCACCTTCCTGATCCTTCCCCTCCCTTCCTGATCCTTCCCCCTCCCTTCCTGATCCTTCCCCCTCCCTTCCCCCCCCCTTCCGGCCCCTCCCCCCTCCCTTCCTGATCCTTCCCCCTCCCTTCCTGATCCTTCCCCCTCCCTTCCTGATCCTTCCCCCTCCCTTCCTGATCCTTCCCTCTCTCGCCTTCTTTCCCTTCTTCCTTTCGTTTTATTAGTAAGGAGGCGATTGTTTCTGATTCGCAGTTGGAGCGGCCCTTTCTTGCAGCTATGTACGAACCCAGCTTTTGCTTTGGCATGTGGGTCACCTGCTTCTTCTAGGCATGCCCTTATATTAGTTAATTTGTTAGCTTGCTTGAATCACAGTCGAGAACCCTTCAGCTTTGGTTTGCAGCAATAAATTCAACTGACAGCTGAAATTTGGAACGCTCACTTAATATTGATTCTGAATGTAATAACAAGCGACATGACCTTTTGGATGGTGTAAAATATGGCCGCCACAACATCTGTGCCACATTTCTTGCTGTTTAGTAATATGCTGTAACAGCATGGAGCTGGCATTAAAGCTAAGCTTTATTATCAGGCAGATCACTCCGTCTCTCTGGCTTCATTAAAAAAAAAAATGCTTTCAGCTTCTGCTGCTGATATCGTGTCTAATACATGTTGCTGTTTTTGAGACCTAATTTACCTTGCAGCAAGATAGAGAAAGATACCTGATGAGACCAAATAGGAAGACAAGAAAGAACAGTAAGGGTAGGAAGGTCACCTGACACCCCAAATTCCAAGGGATCAGAAACTGACACTTTTCCATGACAGTGACAGGGATACCAAGAATTCTCTGTTGCATCCTTACAAAGCCTCTATGAGGTTGATGTCATTTAGGAATTTCTATGAGATATTAAAATATCTTTCTCAGTCACCAGTTCTACCCCGCCCATAATAAAAAAAGATGATTACCAGTGGTACTTGCCCTGTTGCTAAAGCATCATTCTAATTTAGCACTGCCCTAGGAAATCCTAAACTAATTTTGCTGGGATGGATACAGGGATGTTTGCATCTGATTTACTCTCAATGTTTTTCTTTGAAGTCTTGGTATCTTTAAAACATTTTCCAAGTGGCAGAACATCAATTTGTGCACTTTAAAAAATCCAATTTAAGCAGGTTAAAAATTGTCAAACTAGTCTAACCATATTTCTCCAACAGAATTTCCGACCATGGAACACACACACACACACACACTCACACACACACACACACACACACAGAGCTAAACTTGAAAGCATTCTATCATTTCAATACATTCCATGGCTCAGATTGACTCACATGGTGAATAGTGAGAATTTAAATCTCTTTATCACAAAAGACAGATCTTGACCCTGAAACAATATAACATTCTTTTTTGCTGCTATGATATTTTGACTCTGGTTGGTTGAGCCATTTCTGGAGGGTAAAACCATACAGGTTTAAATCCTGTTTCTCTGGAGGGAAGAATTAGTGTCACTTTCAAGAAGCCTTCTTTCCTGTAAAGTACACTAAAATAATAAAAGAACTGTCAGTAGTTTCAAAGAGGTTAAACATATAGAACTTGGAGAATGATTTCATTTCTTCTCCTGGCTCCAGGATGCTGACTTTAACATGAAAACGCCGCTACTATAGATACTTAAACTGGTGTGGTGGCAATCTACATGAAGCAAACTAGTAATAGGGCATTTTCTGTAGTAGGAACTGCAGAAACGTGGGCCTGATACTTGGTAAGTGTTTTATTCAAAGAAAATGCCAGGTCTGGTAGGTAATTGAAAACGTCAGACTTCAAAGCCCTACCACAAAATGAGAGACACTGGCCTATACCCTTTCCCCAGGGAAACCTAGGAGAATGCCCGCTGGGATAAGTTCCAAAATGACTAGAGAGCCATCCTGCTTTGAAAAAGTTAATCAAGCCGTAAGTGAGATGTCCTGACAGTGAGACACTGGTTAGGGAAAAAAGCTTACCCAACTGACATGCTTTTAGGGTGGTTTCCAAGACTGACTGACTGCTATTATCTGTAATCTGTACCACTTTTTCCCCATTAGATCACAGCATTTATCAGGATATTTGCTGATATATTATTTGTTCAAGGGATATTCATCTTAGGAAAGTTCAGAAATGCTGAAGGGTGCTCCTGTATTCCAGAGAGCACACATTTATTTATGAAGACCAAGCTCATTACTCCTGCAGAATAACGTGGATAAAATATGATTGGATTCCTTAATTGACAGAAGCCTATGCCAGATGGCTGAAATGCCACTTTCATTTCAGAAAGAAAGGAAGCCTTCACAGAAAGGAAGAAGTCTGCGATTATAAGGTAAGATCATTCTTAAGTGTCAGTCCCAGGGAATGTATGGCCACCCTCATGTTTATATAATTAGAAATCAAATTTCAAACCAAGGCATTCAAATACACGGTCCACCATTAATAGTGAAATGTAAATGGCACTGGGTTACAGGGTCTGGGAAGGGGAGCTAGACTCAGTTAACCAAAACATTGCAGCATTAAGATGAGTTTTTGGCACTCAATTCAGAATGAATCAATCCTCAAACTTGGCAAGCAATAATTAATTCCAGTGGCGTATCACTCATCTGTGTAGTGACTGCCCCCAAATAGAGATCTTATAAAACTCTCCCTAGTGAAATCAGTGAAGCCATCAGACACAGCCATATGCTCAAAGCTCAGAGACGACTGGTTATGAGACAGTTGCCTATGAATTGAGATGTTAACTGCCCAGCAAAATTGTAGTCGCGTAGGTTGAAAGACACAGGCTTGTTTTCCACTATTACCAAGAAAGCAAATGAACTAACCAAGATGCAAACGCCAACCAAACAAACCCATCCTATACGTCTTCAAATAGTTAATGTTCCTCCTTTTTTGCATTTCTTTTGCCCTTGCACTTGACTTGTTCTCCAAGATCCTAGAATAGCTGTGTTGATAGCATCCACTGAGGCTCACAGAAAGGAAAAACTGACTGAGAGAAAAAAAAAGTGCACGCATTGACAAGGTAAACAGGCGCGAATTGGATTACTCCAGCGTTCTCCGCTGAGGTAGGATTCAAAACTAATCTGATTATATGAATATTATGAGCCACTAAGTATCTTTCTGCAGCAATTACCAACCTTTCACACATAAAAGAGGGCATTTTCTTTAGTGTTGGGCTAATCTCTCAAGTGTTCAGCTTCAAAGCAAAAGTTAAGAGAGAGGGACTCACTGAAGCGTGCTTACAATGTAGCAAGTCTCTCTCTTTTCTTTTTTTCTTCTCTCATCTGCTTCTGTTTATATGGAATCTCAAAGGATTATTTTCATTCTTCCAATACAGTGAAACTACTTCTGAATATTACACAATTTTGGGTCTCTTTAAAGCCAAATTTGGGGCTTTAAAACTTAGTTCTAGTTAAGGAAGAATATTATTACTACTACCCTTTCTCAGCCATGGTGTTGACAGTAGGACTGGCAGCAGTCAAACTTTAATTTGTAGGCCTCCCTTGAGCTGAGTGACCTAGGTAGAATTCAGTGTAAAGAGACTCGTGGTTCTGTGTAAGTTCATCTCTGTGGTTGGTTTAGTCTGCCAGCAACTTGACTGGATTCTTTTTGATGCAAAGCCAACCAAGTTCAGATCTATGTATGAGACTCTGTCAAAGACTGCCCTGATGCTGGATGATAATTCTGTGAGTTAGAACCTCATGTAAATGTTAGAGATGCCTGTTTGTATGCTAGTGAAAAAATAAAACATGATAACTTTCAGCTCAAGCTCTGGTTCAAATCCCACATCTAGTAGTTTCCAGTTGAAGAATTAGGTTAGGTCACCGCTTTAAGCTTACAAGTGGTATAACATTGAGATTATTATAAACAGCATCTAGAATTGTACTAAGGTTGGTTGTGGACCAGTTATCACTTCTACAATCTCTGTTTGCCAAAAGACTCGATCTTCCTTGTTTGAAATATTCATTGTTTATCACTAAGCCTTCTTTGTTCAACCCAACTGACTCACAATACGACCACATCTTCTCCTCAGTGTCCTGGAGTATGGCTCTAGGAGGCAGAGACTGCTGTCTGCCGTTGGTCCATTCTTTCCCAGACAGGGACAGAGGGCTTGACATATTTTAATAACTCAACAAGCATTAGTTTTTCATCACATTGCAACAGGTTAAGTCTTTGAAACAGAGGTCTGGAAAATTAATTTCTGACCTACGGGATCATAGGCAGTATGAAAGCAGGAAGGGGCGTGTTTCTGATGGTTCTGAATTTCCCATGAAGACATGATTGTAAGCAAATTGTTACACTAATGAGCAATACTTTGTGTTTGTTTTAAAAAAAATCCAGCAAAATCCAATGTAGAGCTGTTCTGAGCTATAATCATCCCCAGCTGTTGGATTCACTAGCCATGTCTTCCAAACCATTCCTCAATGGGCCCCCTTGTTGTGTTCGTAGGAAACAGCCCAGGTATTAGTATTCAAGTTTGACCACCTTCCTGCAAATCCAGTGGCTAAATACATATTTTAATTGAGCCCAGGAGTGTTGACTTGCAGACACTCTAGTGAAAAAAATCACTAGAAAAGTGGCAAGTGGAAGCAGCCTCTACCTTTGAATGGAACATGACGCTTACACAACATCAATAACAATTTTCTATTGGGGAAAAGCCTGAGGCAAGAATAACCTGCTCAGGTTTTTAAGTGATAAATCCACCAGAAATGAGTGCTTCTTATTCTTTAGAAAATGGAACTACCATTGTTAAGGTAACTAACTGGACAAAATATAATATAGATGGTTTTCTGTGATGCCAAGGTATGGTAACTACTGTTCACCAAATTTTGGTGTGAGTCTGAACTATCCTCCACAGCCTCAGGATTTGAATACTTGTTCCAGCTAGTGGCACCATTTTGAAGATCCTGGAACCTTTAGGCGGTGGGGCCTGTCAGGCTGAAGTAGGTCACTAGAGGCTGGCCTTTGAAGGTTACACCAATGTTCAGTTCTAGTCTGCTTTCTCTGTTTCCTGGTCTGCTCTGCTGAAAAACTACCTCATACTTCTGCTGCCACAGCTGGAGCTGCTCCCTTACCATGACAGACTGACACTATAAGCCAAAATAAGGCTTCCGGCCTTCAATCATTTCTGGCACGGAATCTGGTCAGAGTGACACAAAAGTAGCTAATCCACCATAAAAAGGCTCCAGTGTCCCAAGTGATGCTAAGCGTGGTCTCAGTGATTAAAACGGGCAAGACAAATTCAGTAAGAAATGGAATGTGAGAGTGAGCGAGCACGTACCCGTGAAATAACATCAGAGTGTTATGGACCAAGGTGGCTCATCTCTCGTGAACAGGACTAGACATTGCCAAATCCTGAACACAGAGCACTCCATGTACCGTCAAGTACTCTTCACGTTTTCACTGTTCTATGCATACTTATAGACACATGTGATGGGTTCTCTATTTCCTTTGTCTTTTAATATTATGTCATTACATATTTATTTTTACACATAATGTCTTTATTATGGGAATAGTCACAGCTCACTGGTAATAAGGACTGATATTTATGGAGAAGTTATTCTAAGAGCTTTGCATGTACTAGTATCTCACTTGCGACATAAACCTTATGAGATCGGCATGTCTGTTACCTGTTTCACAGGAATGGGGAGCTCCAGTACACCTTCCAAGGTCACATAGTCAGTGACTTCTTGGGACATCAACGGCTCTGGATTCTAGCCACTATTCTCTATCACTTGCTGTTAAGTGCTCCTGACGGTTGGGCCCATTGTGGAGATAACACAAATAAATAAAACAAGACTTCAGGGGGCTGTGGAGACACCACAGGAAGCCCAAATGTGGCCCTTTCATAGATCATTAAACCTTAAATGGAGTGTTTGCTCATAACAAACATTTCAATAATATACCATTATTGTTTCTTTTTCAATTCCAAGGACATAATGTGGATGCCACAAAATTTGCCAGATTTTTTAAAATAAACCTTCCCAACCTTCTTTCAAGTGGTCTTCTGCGCCATGTAATTACCACATAAAGAACTATCTACTTATGTGGAAGCAAGCAAGAAAAAAGAAAACAAAACAAATGGAAAACACAAACACAGGCATGTTTGTTGTTTCATATTGAGGGTTATTTAGCTTGGATAATAAATCATTACAATGAATGTCAACACTGCACAGGGGAAAGGGAGTAGTTAGTTGCATATGCTAATGGGAGACGTGCATTACTAATGAGGAAGGGAATGAGCAACGCTAGCCACATGCTAGTTATCACTGCACATCACAAGACAAGCCGTGTTCACACTGAGCATACGACTGCCTCATGACAGTGCAGGCAAATATTCACATGTCAACAGCAGCAGTTCCCTTACCCATCCAAGACGGCTGCAGAGTTTAAAAATAAAGCTCTCCTTGTCACACACCAAGACGGCAAGCTTAAGCACATCTGCCAGCGAATGGGACTATGCCAGTCCTCAGCATCTACAAGAATGGTCTATTGGCTACAAGTGTATCAGAGTTCAAACTACAGAGAATAGCAGTGTTATCTCTACAT
The DNA here is from genome assembly GCF_000622305.1 of Nannospalax galili. Lineage (NCBI taxonomy): Eukaryota > Metazoa > Chordata > Mammalia > Rodentia > Spalacidae > Nannospalax > Nannospalax galili. The sequence continues at coordinate 4,274,926 of NW_008347571.1, read as the reverse complement.
AAATCCTGTGGTTTCTCTTCCAAAACTTGTCTCACATTCATAGAGTCTCTGCCTGTCTACCGCATTCAGACTACCACTGTGTGTGGTTTTTTTTTTTTTTTTTTTTTTTTTTTTTTTTTTTCTTGTTTTCATTTCTTTCTCATGTCTGTGTTTGTTTCATGTGGTGCTGGCAATTGAACCAGGGCCTCACACTTACTAGGCAAGTGCTCTATTACCGAGTTTCATCCACAATCCCCGATCGCTGTCTTGACATTGGGCTAAACTCTAGAGCAACAGCCTCTTGTGACCTTTCTCTATTCTTGTTGTTTTTTAAAAATATTTTATTTATTATTTTTATTTTCTGTGTATCAGTGTATTGTTTGATGTATGTAAGTGTTGTGTAGCGCCCACAGAGGTCAGAGAGGGCATTGGATCCCCCGGAACTGGAGTTATTGATAGTTGTTAGCCACTGTGTGGGTGCTGGGGAACCAAACCCAGGTTTTCTGCAAGAGCAACCAGTACTCTTAACTGCTGAGCCATCTCTCCAACTCCTCCCTATTTTTCTTTTGCTTCATTTCTACCTAGCATTTTAAAATGTGATAGAAGAGTTTTAAACTGTGTTAAAATACGGCAGCATAAAATTTACCTTTCTAATCATTTTCAAGCACACAGTTCAGTGACGTTAAGCACGTTCTCAGTTTTGTGCACCCATGATCACCATCCATCTGCAGAACCTTTCATCTTTCCAAACCCTTTAAATAATAACTCTCCACTGTAACCTCCCTCTAACCCTTGGTCCTCACCATCCAATTTTCAGTGTCAGTGAATTTACCTACAGTAGGTACCTCATGGAAGTAGAATCATACAACATTTTCCTTTTACCTAGTAAAGTATCTTCAAAGCTAGTCAAAGTGGCGGCATTTTCTCCCTCTTAAAGACTGAATAATATTCCACTGTATGAATATGTCACATTTGTTTATCCAGATAGCTATTGAACTTTGGGCTATCTCTATCTTCCAAGGACTGTAAATAAAGCTATTCTGAACCTGAGTGCAGAAATATCTAGGTTTCTGCTTTCAGTTTTTATGGGTAAAATTTCCAGCTGGATTTGGATTGCATCACCAGCCTAAATATCACCTTGGTGACACCTGATCCAGGTACTCTGTCACTACACCTCTCTCTGTCCATGCTCGTCTCCCACATTGCACTAACACAGATAGGCAATGCTAACTCTTTTGACTGTCCATGTATTTCACTACCCCTCTCTGTTTGGAAGAAGAAATCTAGATCCTGTTGCTGTGGATACAATAGGGTTTGCAATATTCTCATAGTCAAGAACAGGTCCAGACACTTAGTAGACCCTCTGTGAATAACAGTTGAAATTGTGGGTGACTTAAAGAAAACTGCAGACCTACAAATAGATAGTGATAGTAGGTACCATGCACGATAACCTCACTCAGTTCTAGAAAAAGACTGAAAAGAACATGTCCCGTGCACATATTCATCAGCCCTGGCAACAGCCACTGTGCATCTTTGGCCTGCAAAAAAAAAAAAAAAACAAAAAAAAACCCCACACATCTCAATAACAATGGGATCAATTTTGACATTAACACGAATATTACCAAAGCCCAAGAGATACATTTAAATTCACCAAGCACTGCGGCAGATAATATAAAAGCTCCAACTTGCTCCCTAGAAACAAGAAACTTTCTATGGCTTCCCAGCTCTTGCTAATCCTGCCCATTAGGCCAAAATATTGCATTTTACACAGGATGCAAGATTATACAAAGACTGATGTAATTCTTCGGCAGAAAACCAGCTGGCAGATCAACACTGAAATCCCCTTTATTCAAAAGGCACAAATCAAACCCAGGATGCCTTTTTTGACAGATTCCTGCATGTTCCTCATTATGGATAAATGAGAAGAGACAACTCCACGTTCTGGGGCACAAGGCTCACCCCCTACATTTGCATACACAGTCATTTGTAAACCGGAAAGAAACACATCCTGCATTTGCCCAGAGGTAAATGTTTACTCAGAAAGGTGACTTGTGACATTGACAATAATGTCAGCTTTCCATCTGCATATTTTAAGGTAATGCATCCTTCCTTTAAGTGCCTTTGGTTCAGCTTCTTGGTTTCCTTCTTTCCATGAGCACAGTGACACCCAGACCTCGCTAGGTCTCAATTTGAATAACTTTCTGGGAATAGTGAAAAATGCAATAAAGCTTCTTGCCAGCCCAAGGACTGGGGCTCTGGTTGCCAAAGAAGTGAGCAGCGTGATCTTAGTCTTTCATCTTCCTTACCCTGCCAGACTCTACTAGCTAAGGGCTAAAAAGCTCACCCCTGGCTGTGGAGGATCCTTCTCTCCAATGTGGTGTATCCCTGGAGGTCTCCCTGGAACATTTCGCTCAGGTAGCTGAGCGGTTCATCAGCATAGCAATTTGCCCAGTCAGCTCCATCCGTCAGAGCAGAGCAGTGTGGCTGGCGACGGAGATTCACAGGCGAGCTCCCCACGGGCAGGTTGGGAAGGCACACTCATCCGGAGATCATAAATATGCATCTTGGCCCTGATCTTCTCTGCATGCGGGTGATAGACTGGAGCAGGCAAAAGTAAAACCTCATCTCCACAGTCTCCAAGTGCTCTCGTTCTGCCTAAGAACGCGCTCTATTTAGATCTAAGCAGACAGGCAAATTTGCTGGGTGTGAATCAACTGGCCTTCTGTAACCCAAAGGCTAGAGCGGGAGTTCTTTCCAGCTTCCGGATCCCAGGCCTTCCAGAGAATGTTCAAGAGACGTCTCTGTCTCAAGAAGCCACTATTTGACAGGTGGGGAAAGACAGCGAGTGAGGACAGGATCCTGCTCCTTGGAGAGCTGACAATCTAGTCAATTTAAATTAAATTGCTAAGTTAATTTAAATAGAATATAAGAAGTGCTATGAAGGAAAAACAGATGGTGTCATGAGAGCTGGGAAGAAGAACCTTACTTAACTGTGGGTGGCATGGGGAAGGGGGTGGTCACTGGAAATTTCTCAGGAGACATAAAATCTGGACCGAGCCGTAGCACAGATAGCAGCACAGAGGATCACATTGGGGTACACGCAATGGAAGAGAGACTTAGTCAATCCCCAACTGTATCTTTTCTTCCATTTTGTCACAGCTGGAATATTAAGTTGAGAGTTTTCCAGCATCTCCCCGACTTCCTTAGACTTAAAGACAGCTATACTAAGGAGCCAAAATAAAGAGACTTATCACAGACCATTAGCAGAAGGGGTTTGGAAATTCTGATGTGTTGATTGAGCCACGTTCCCAGGAAGAAAGTTGGGATTAGCAGTGTGTTGCTTATCAGTTGCTCACTGGCTGCTGCACCGAGCAAGGATGAGAGGGCTAAGTTAAAAAAATAAAAAGTAAGAAAAAAAAAAAAAAAAAAAAAAAAAAAAAAAAACCTCACTGTAAATTAGTGCTTGTCAGACTCAACAAGTTGGAGAGCCAGGGGAAGGCTTAATTAAAGTAAACAGACAATTTAAAGTGAGAGAAAGTTCAGCCTCCATGGGAGGAAAATTCTAGGTATCAAAACAAATTCATGAAAAGTTAGAAGTGCTCGCTGCCATTTATCATTTATTCAGGGTTGGGGCAGTAATGAAGTTAGCAAACACCCTAAAGTTGGGCAGGAGCTTGCCTTTGGCTCTTAGTGACGCTGGGCAGCTGGAGGCAACATGCTTGTGCAACGCATCCTTCTCTTTCCTTTTCTGTGCCTCGCCCCACCAGAAACATTATAATAATAATAACGCAATCTCCATTCGGCACGCAGTGCCTCAGTGTCTCAGCTAGCTGCTCTCCTTGGGGATATTTGACATTTGCTGATTGCCTGGGAGCTTGAAGCTGTGATTTTAAACTCTCAGCATAAGGAGTCTAATGCAAGGAGCAAAATGACTTAGACTTGTGAACTGGGAAAAGCTTGCTGGGAAAATCTATGCTTTTCTATGCACAAAAGTAAGACAGGAAAAAAAAAAAAGAAAAAAGGAATGCTAGTAGGCAGGATGAAACAAGAACAAGAACCATTTTACCCCAAGAAGGACTTTAAAAAAGATCTGTGTGGGGGCTGGAGAGATGACTTAATGTGATTAAAAGCACTTCCTGCTTTTGCAGAGGACCTGAGCTCAATTCCTAGCACACACATCAGGCACCTTATAACGTCCCGTGACTCCAGTTCCAGGGGATCTGACACTCATTTACGTTCTTTGCAGGTACCCCCACACATGTATACATAAAGTAACTTTGCTGGGTGTGGTGGCACAGGCCTTTAATCCCAGCACTTGGGAGGGGAGGCAAGCAGATCTCTGTGAGATCCAGGCCAGCCTGGTTTACACAGGGAGTTCCAGGTCAGGTGGGGCCATAGGGAGACACTGTTTCTCCCCCACAAAAAAAAAAAAACCCAACAAAATAGCAAAAGAAAGAGCTCTCTCTCTCTCTCTGTGTGTGTGTGGTGAATGTGTAGGTTTTTGTGTGTGTGCATTCATATGTGTGCATAAATGTGCCAGGGATTGATGGTTCTGTGTCTTCTTTGCTTTCTAAGTTTATTATTTTTTTTTGAGATAAATGACTCTCATTGAATCTGGAGTTCACCAATTGGACTAGACCAGCTGGCCAGAGGCAAGCTCTATGGATTCCCTTGTCTCCCATCTTCCCAGTTTTAGGATAACAAGCACAGGTCACCATGTCTGACTTTTTATGTGGGCACTGATAATCTGAACTCAAGTCCTTACACCTGTGTGGCAAGCAGGTTATTGACTGAACCATCTCTGCATCTCCAGAAGATCTTTAAAAATGTTCACTTGATATAACTACATGCTTCTCTAAGCAGTGAGCAAAGCACAGCAACAAAATAGCTGGAACAGAGGCTTGTGATTCTGAGCTCCAATGCTGAATGGTGTGTGTGTGTGTGTGTGTGTGTGTGTGTGTGTGTGTGTGTGTGGTAGGGCCACAGTTCTGGTTACAAGCTGCATAATCAGTGAAAATGGAAACGCAATAAAAGGAGGAAGAAACCAAAAAGTCTAACAGTTGAATTGGATTTCAGTAAGATAGTTCTTGAATGGCAACTGTTTTTAGCTCAAAAGACAGGCACTTTTGGAGGCTAAGAGGTAGAGGTCTTACAGTAATCTTTCTGGTAACAGCTAAAGGAGGAATTCTGATTGCCTTGCAACCTCTATGTAAACTTAATGAAGCATTTTTAGTTGGATGTTTTTAAAACTGGGTCATAGAGAGGGAAAAACACCCCGAATGCTGATGCTATTTTATAATAGATTGAGTAAGTTGTGGCAGGAAATGTGTAAAAGCCTTTGCCTAAGCACAGAAGTGAGCTAGCACAGCAAAACCCTTTCTGATGAACAGTGATCAATACCAGCAGAATATCTAAAAATCAGCTTTTCATCTCTAACCTCGCCGTGGCCTACTGACAACCAGAGCAGGGCACAGAGGAGCAAGCACCCAGGTAGGCATCCACAGGGTCTCACATAGGGAAGATGAATGCAGGAAGATGAGAGGAAGGGAGGTACTCAGCTCCCTGGGAAAATAATTAGCCATTACTAACATCACCCGTTCATTTTGACCTTTAATATAATTTCTTCTACCTGATATAGAAGCTGTAGATCAGACCCACATGATAAGTCTTGCTAAGTTTTCCTATACCTAAAAGAAGTTGTGTTTAGTAATGCAAGAAGAAATCTTTCCTCCTAAAGAACTGGCATGTTCTTAGCTCACTTGGAGGGCCCCTGGAGCTGTGTATGTGTGCGTGCACAGGTACGTGTTTATGTGTGTGCTGCCTGAGAGTTACTTTGATTCCTTTCCAAAAAGCCATATGAGACTCAAAATCAATAGTCTTGAGTTAGGTGGAGCTTTGGCATCTGCTTCAGTCTTTCCAACCAGGAGCACCTTCCGGGGGGTGGGGCACCCACAGCTCACTGGTGGAAACAGATGGATGATTCAAAGATTTCAAAGTTGGTGAAACTTTCCCAGTTGGTTTAATTGTTGATGTGGCCTTTCTGGCACTATCTCTATGTTTCCATTCCTGGCCTAGCAAATGCGTAATAATTTCTGCGTGCATCCGTGGTAGAAGAGGAAAAGGCAAAGCCAGGAGAGTTCTAAATAATTTCTCAGAAGGTAACTGGGAATTTACAGTTTCCAGGGTCCTAGGATGGCGTCCCGGGAGGCCGATGGTCCTCAATCCATGATTGGCAGAGTCATTTGTGGTTGTGGGTTAGCGTTAATAACTGATTTTAATTTTTTTCTTTATAAACATTTTTGACTTATTTATTTTATGTCTATGAGTGTTTTGCCTGCATGTATGTAAGTACACTAGTGTCATGCAATGCTCATGGAGGCCAAAAGAGGCCATGGATTTCCTAGAACTGGAGTTTTGGATGGTTGTTAGCTGCCATGTGGGTGCTAGGAACCAAATCTGGGTCCTCTAGCAGCCAGTGCTCTTACCCACAGAGACATCTCTTCAGCCCCTAATTTTTTCTTTTCAATTTGTTATTCTAAAAGCAATATGCTGACTAGTCATAGAAGTAATAATATTGTCTGAATATGGTGTTTGGAATGAATTTGACTAATTGTAGTCCATATTTCTCAATGTGGGAAATCACAGCCCTGAGCATTTTTATGGAGTTGAAGAATTTCTTGGTGTGGCCTCCTTGAGACATAGTCATTCATTTGACAAAGTATCAGTAGAGAGCTTACCACATAACTGGTTTGTTCTGGGTTTGTGGGATAAATCAGCAAATACCATACACCAAGTTCATGCTCTGGCCTAGTCTTTGTATTGGTGGCTGACAAAAAACTGATAAATAATTAGACAGCATGTTAGAATCTGTTCAACACCATGAAAGAGAAACCAAGTTTACAAAAAGAGAATGAGGGGATTGAAAATAAAGGGCTTTATAGGAGAGGGTGACTTTTTAATGCATAGACATGATGCTAGGGTTCATGATTTGAAAGTCGACTTAAAAGATATCAAACGATGAGTTTAGATAGAGAATGCCCACCCTTATTCTCTTAGGGATCAATAGTCCTGGACATCTGTGCCATGGTGGCATTCACTGGGTCACTTGCCAGGCCAAGGTGTGGGCATTACAGTGTAGACTGAGCGATAAGAAGCCAGCTGCAGGGGAGAGCCCTAGGTATTTACAGTCATTCAGATTCAGGGAACCCTGTTGATACTTAACAGGATAGTCTGTTAATTATCCTGTAATTACCTTTTGGGCCAATAATGGAAATTCTAATAAAAATAAGCAAGAAAACAGGAGAAAGGAAATAAGCAAGAGAAACCTTGGTCATCTGCAATTGGGTGTTAGCACCAAAGTCTAACTTGCAGAGACTACACAGAGTGACATGTTTCCGCCTGTGTTCCCATGCCCTCCAAAAGTGTATTAAATTTTTTCCTTGTCTGACATAAAGTAATAACAGAGAGTTGTCACTGTCCTGAGCAACAGAAGATGGGATGACTTAATTTCTCTTTCTTCCAGAAGCCTGTCACAGTCTCCTATTAATGATAGAAGAAAGTGGACCCTGTCAGAATTTACTACCCCCTAGGGGATGGAACAGGAACTGCACAGAGGACCAAATAGAATGGACTGAAATAAAACCAGGGAAGAGCTGGCCAGGGCATTTACCCGAATAGGTCAGTTTAGGGGTCTTCTCCTCTGTCCAAATACCCATAGCTATGCACCAAGGAGGGTAAGCTTGACTCAAAGAAGTTCACGCAACGCCAGGATCAAATATGGTCAATTTGCCTGAATATTCATCAGATCAGCAAGGGGAAGAACAAGTATCAGGAAAAACCCAAATCTATTTCTTTTAACATTTTATTATTTTCACTTTATGTGTATGAGTGTATTGCTTGCATGTATGTAAGTACATCGGTGTCATGCAATTCCACTGGAGGTCAGAACGGGTGTCAGATCCTCTGGAACTGGAGTTACCAACGGCTACCATGTGGATGCTGGGAATAAAACCCAGATCTCCTGCAAGAGCAACCAGTGCTGAGCCATCTCTCCAGCCCTCTCCAAATCTATTATTTTAAAGAACACAAGACTTTATTTTGCACCCTGAAACTAAAGGACTGCTGTGTCTAGGTAGGCACTTGCCAGCACCTTAGCAAAGTAGCTGTGGCATCAGCCACTGTGTTCACTGGAATATCCAGATCATGCTGTCTCTCAAGGATAGACTCACAGGGCAACAGATCCCATGGTCTTCTCCCAGCCCAGTCACCCTCCTGAAGGGGGCTGACTCTCTTCCATCTCTAAGAGTACATCAGAGCTCTCGGGCACATCCTGACTTGTCCAGCATGGTACAGTCTCCATTCTTGTCCCATCTCTCCTCGCATCCCCATGACTCACATGCAGTACCTCCCTTCTTCTCTAGCCCTCTTCAGAGTTTCTGGGAACTAAAGTCTTTATCCACATGAAATTATATGACAGCATCAAAGGCTCAGGAAATTCTGCAAGTTTTTCCATTTACAGAACCACAGTCCTAATAAATGTTTCCATGTACAGAATGTGAGTTCTAAGAAACAGTGAACGCTAATAAAAGCGACCATTTATGGAGCACTTAGCACGTGTTGGGTGCTTAGGAACATTTAATATTGCACTCTTGTGTGCACCAAGTCCTTTGCATGAACTGATATGATTTCATCCTCAGATGCTTTACTGAGATGCGGAGAAGTTATGCAACTTGCTAGTTAAGGAGCAGCTATCAAGAGACAGAACTAGACTTTGAACCCAAGACCCTGAGTTTATGCTTTTAGCTACTGCATCCTATAAACATGCCTGTGCAAAGTGTTATATATAAAACGATTGCATATTAATATCAAATAGTAAGCTGTCTAGAGTAAATGTTGCATGTAACAGTGTGGGGACAGGAGACAGAGAACCAGCCGTTTTTTTTTTTTTTTTTTTTTTTTTCCTCTAGCCCATATTATATCAACCAAAGTCCTAGCATGAAATTAGATGGCACCCAAATTGGCTATGTGAGGAGAGCTTAATAAGGAGACTATTTAAAGAGATGTGGTCAGGGTTCAGAGCAATCAAAGGGATGACACAATGCTTTAGAGCTAGCAAAAGTGAAAACTTGGTGACCACCAACCCTCCAAGAAAGAGCAACAAAAGGCATTCAGAAGGAAAAAGACCCATAAAACTGAAAAAAACACACACACACAGAGGCTACCCAGGAATGCTGGTGTGTTGAGCACAAGGAAGCAGCCAACCTGGGGTTCAGTACCCCTCCTCTTCTTCCTCCCGCTCTTGGCTTGCTCCCTGACCCTGTTTTCTTCCACTGGATAAGCCTTGTTGGTAGCTACAGGTCAGAGCCACCCAGGGACAGACATAACCTATGTGGAATCTTTCAGTATCTTGAAGGTCTGAGGGGAATGTGAAGGACAAACAGACACTGTGCAGTGCAGTCTCTATCTGGGTAAACTGGGGCAAACCTCCTCCTCCTTGGGACTCAATTTCTTCATCATTATAATGAGACAATTAGACCACATGTAATTTACATTGCCTTCCAGCTCTGACATTTTAAAGTTTTATGAATCCAACCTCCATCTACTTCCCAAGAGATCTTCAGAATAACTTCAAAAAATAAAGTCTGAGCAACAGCTCCACATGCACTCTCTCACGGTATACGCCATCACTTAGGCATGTAGGCATTGTACGTGTTGGTGAAGGTGTGAGGACAGAGTGTGGCTGATGGACAGGAGGTTCGCGTGCTTCAAAAGGTAACCAGGCACTGTTAAACAGCCCGAGGAAAATGTTTGAGAATGTGAAAATTGTCCTAGCAAAAAAATTAAAGCCATTTTTAAAGACACAGAAGAAAGCAGGTACCACTCAGCTTCCCTAGAAAACCAGAACAGAGATGTATTGTGTTTCCATGGGAGTGATGACAATCCACAGGCCATCTCTGCACTGTCTCAAAGAGGAGTGGTCACATGCAGCTGGTCAATGAATGTGTATGTCTGACATATGGCTGTGGCTGGGGACAGCTCGAAGCAGGTGTGGGAAAAGGGGTTGTTTGGGACTTATGTAAGTAGTCTTGACAAGGTGCTCAGTGAACTGTTGCTCGTATTTAGGTTTCTTACTGAGACTCTTGAGAAAACACTAAGCCTATCCAGACAGACAGAGACAGAGGATTGTGATGAGGGCATCTGTCCTCCATAGCTTCTGAGGACATGTTTATTCCCAAAGCTGATATTACTTAAGCATGGGGTTTAAAAGAACTGTTGGGATTGTTGGAAGGTATTTTTAAATTTACTCCCTGGCACCTCATATCTCCTGTATTTAAACAAATGTAAATTAAATGATAGAATCAGCCCCTCATGTTCCTCAGATTCACTGGAGGTGGTAGTAATCACTGATCAGATTTATCGATGATTTTCTCCATAAAGGAGAGGACACTGTAGCATTTCCAAACTTCTAAACCTAGTAAACAGTTGAAGTATGTGTACATGAACGTGTTAGAAGATTGGCCAGTTAAAGAGGGGTGGGGTATCTCTATTTGATCTAGAGACCACAATGGTCAGAAATCATTAAATGGAAAATTCCAGAAACAAAGAGTTCATGAAAATGATAAGCTATGTACCATTCTGTGTAGAATGATAGAATGGTGCAGTTCTATTCTGCCCTGTCTGTGGCATGGATTACTGCCTTGGTCACTGTATCTGTTCTGTATAGGCTACCTGCCCAGAAGCTGTCTCAATTATTAGACAAACTGCTGTGGTTTCATGGTACTTGTATTCAAGCACCCTTCATTTGACTTAATAATGGCCCCCACAGTGCAGAAATTATGATGCTGACAATTTATTACAGACTATTGTATAATTATTTTATTTCACTATGAGTTAATATTGCTACTCTCTTATATAAGTATATGTATATTAGGAGCAACATAGTATTTAAAGGGTTCAGTATGTTCTGCAGTTTCCAGCATTTGCTACGGTCTTGTAACACATATACTCTTGTGGCTAAGGAGTGCATTATTGCATATATATATATATCTATATATATATCTATATATATATATATAGATATATATATACCATGCAGAAGCAGCAAGTTCTCTGAACATAGTTGTGTTTCTGCCACTTACAGGTTACACACATGAGAGAACAAAATGGGCACGAATAGGTAAAGATGCCAACACTTACCACTTGTATAGCCTTGAATGAGTTCTCTGCCTTTAGTTTCTTTAAAAAAATATTTATTTTTATTCTATGTACATGAGTGTTGTAAGCACAGGTATATAAGTGTACCATGTGCACGCAGTGCCTACACATGAGAGGCCAGAAGAGGGTGACGGATCCCCTGGAAATGGAGTTACTGACAGTTGTTAGATACCATGTGGGTGCTGGGAACTGAACCCATGTCCTCTGTAAGAGTAGTCACTGCTCTTAACCTCTGAGCCATTTTTTCCAGCCCTGCCTTTAGTTTCTTTATTACCAACAAGCCAAACTGGTACTACTATAATAGTCATCCCCACCACCCAGGAATGATGGGATGATGCTCTGAGATCAATTAGATAGTATAAGGAAAAGTACTTTGTAAAACATAAACTGCCCTGAAAAGCAAGGGGGTTATTAGTGCTCCGTTTACACTGACATGACAGCAGCCTGCCGTGGGATGGCAAATGGCATGCGCAGAGACTTGTCAGCAAACCCTGCCACCTTCAGCAGGAGATGCCATGAGTTTCCTAACAACCTGTTCAGTGTAGTATCAGTTGCAAAGCGCAAGGAGAACTCCTGCTTTGGAAAAGGTCTAGTCAGTAGAATGGCTCCTTCCCTCTTCTTCCTTTTTGCTTATATTAAAAATATTCGAACCTAGAGCTATAATCGAGGGTAAAGCCAATCACACATTTCCATCAGTATACAGACCACTCCTCCCCACAGTTCCTTAGAGGATGGAAAATATGTGACATATATACAGGGTAACTTGAATTCAAGTACTTTGGCAATAGACACAGGATGCTTGATTTAACAGATGTTTACAGTTAATAAATTCCATTTTATATCTATTTTCACAGAATATTTTTCTGCTAATATACCTGGCAGCCCTCATGAAGGAAGCAGACAAAATTCAGATCGACAGCCTGATAGGAATTATAAACAACATTCTCTGACAAGAATGCCTGACGACTGTCAGAGAAGTGTGCAGCAAAAGCAAGCAGTTGCAGTGCCAAGACCCCATCTTTGCCTGCACTCCCGCTGAAGGGTTAAAGTAAATACTCCAAGTACTCTGCCAATTAGGAGAGGTCCCCACGAAGCCCCATCTGCATGCACATCCATCATCCTTATCCAGGGACTGTATCCCCTCCTTCCTATGGAGACAACTCACAGACTGAGGTGAAACACTGATAAGTCTCCATGAGAGGCAGCCTGGCTAGCATTCAACTGTACCAGCCACACTAACAATCAGGAGAGGCTGGCTTGCCATCCATGTGTGCTGGGAAAGCGGATGCTGTTCCTCCTTTCCTGTTCCTCTCTACCTACAAAATTTCACCCGTGGCCCCACTCTGACACTGCTGAGGCCTTCTCTAGCTGGGAAGGAAAAACATAACAGGCAAAATGTGTCCTCCTTCTCCTTTTCTCCTCCCTTCCCTGTAGACAGGCTCAGCATGAGGTTCCTGAGGAATTAGTTGCAGGAGGACGCCTCCCCTGCTGGCAGCCAAATGCCAGCCACACACCCTGCCCATGTGATGTGTCTGACATTACTGCATCTCTCTGGGTTAACATTCTTTGACATGGACTTTCTGAAATCTCTCTTTAGAAAGGTTTGCATGTGTGTATATGCGTGTGCACATAGCTTCTGTTGTTTCATTGCATTGCTGGGTGTATTTAAATTTTAAAAGAATTCTCTTAGTTGCTGACACATCTCTGCTGTGGCATTTCCACTTAGGCAGAAGTAATTGGTTTCAGAAGGCTGAAAACCCCTATTTGAAACCATGTGCACATTGCTGCTGATGGATGCCAGAAAATGTTCAAATATCATCTTCCCTCAAGTAAAACAAGCGTTAAAATCCAGAAGGACAAGATGTGATTGACAGCATGGCATACTTACATTTTAACTACCTGTTGTCACATTATTTTAAAGCACCTGTCTATGAAATGGGGTCCTTTCTCCCTCCTGGTCAGTTACTTTTTGAGAGATCTTACTAAGGCCGGAAGGAATTATTCCTTCCTTCCTGCGCTAGGAAGTACTTCCCCTTCCTGACATAGGCTAAGAGAGGGACAGCATCTGATGGAGAAGGGGGAAAACAGCCCCCACACCTAGAAAGAGAGTGTAGTTGGAGCCTATGTAACCAGAAATAGTTTTACCCACAAATTGCCCATCTTGTGATGCTTTTGAATAGTCTCATGATTTACTTTTAACAGGGACCGGATGGCATAAATATGTCAAACAAAGAAAATATGACCAAGATTCAGTGAACTCAAGCTCCAGCTGGTATGAAAAGAAGTAGGATGGCTTATGTAGCTATAGAATTGTAGCTGCTGTGCTCAGACTACTCAGAGCACAGCTCTACACAGGTTCTGTCCCATCACAGAATCTGCATACATCAGGCACCATAGCCTACCATTAGGGAGCTCATCAAAGAACCTCTATGGGTCTCTGCAGAGTCTATCCACATCTCAGTGACATCTACTTACAGGCACCACAGCAGCACAGTTAAGCTTGTAGACTATGTGATGAGGCTCCACATGTTCAAATCCCAGCTTGGTCACATACTAATTATGTGCTCTTACGTAAGTGGCTTAACTATAATGTGCCTCAGTTTAGTCCTCTGTCATATGGGATGATTTCAGAAGCTATACCTTGAATGCTTGTTACAAGGAATGCATCCGTACCTAAAAATTCACTTGAAATGCTGCCTCAGACAATTAAAAAGCCATTAATTCCCAGTCTCTTTTGCATTACTCTCCATACAAGGGAAACTCAATTCCACTTCATTCTTGGCTACTTATGGCTACTAAAAGTTTCTTTGCAACAGTCCCATATTAAGCTCATTGTGCATTCCATTGACTTGCCCCATCTATTAGGAAACACCATGCCAGGATAAGTCTCATTTCTCATCTTCTGACAGTTCATCACAATATTTGAGACAGTTGTAATGTATCCCTGAGTCTTCTCAACACCAACCTTTTTTAGTTTTTAGCAACTTTTCCTTGTATGGCAACTTTCCCAGATTTTCCTTCATCTTTATCACCTTTCTTTGGATGTATTCAAATCTGTCAGCATCCTTAAACTGTGTCATCTCAGACAGAAGAGAATTTCTGGGTGTGGTGTAAAAAGAAACTTTAGGAGACTATTTTTGTTAACTGAGATGTACCATTGCATCAATCACAGAAATTAACAGTATGGTCAAAGTGCGTACTCAAATATGTACCCATCTCCCTGTCCAAAATGCATTTCTGAAATGCTTAAAGGAATAAATCAGTTTTCTCCTCCCTTTGTCCTTATGTGAGTATGAAGTGCACAGTCAAGAATTCTCTTATGTATAGTCTCATGTGACTCAATCACTTGGAAAAATCAGCTCACAGCTGTCCTGAATGGGATGTTTTATCTGGGGTGAAGTTTGCAATACAATTGGGCGATCAGTCATCTTAACTATCTATTTACCCAAAGAAGCTCAAAGAGTTGAAGTGATGTGCCCAAGCTTAACTACTGATAGAACTAAGAACTGAGCCAGTCTGAAATCATGGACTAGACTAGTCCTGCCTCCTAATATGACCCACTCAACATTACTATTGCTCATGTATATAATCCAGTCTATTTCTCTTCTAAAGAGATTTATTAGGGGCAGAGGTCATGGCTCAGTTGGTGAAGTACTTTGCTCACAAGCATGAGGAACTGGGCCCCATCCTAAGGACCCATGTAAAAGAAATCAGTGCATGCTTGTAATCCCAGAACCAGGGAGGTAGAGAGAGAAGGATCCCTGGAGCCTGATGGCCAGGCAGTCTAGCCTAATTTGTGAACTTCAGGCCAATGACAGACCCTGTCTCAAAAAAAACAAAACAAAACAAAACAAAAAAACAAAAAAACCAACAACAACCACACACACACAAAAAGCAAAACAACAAGGACAAGGGTGGAGAGTGACTGAGGAACAATGAAGTCTGTCTTCTGGCTTCCACATGAGCATGCAGCACACATGTGCAAGTGTACATCACCCATGGAACTGTACACATACATACACATAGAGCAATTTGTCTGTAGCACATGGTAGGAATTCTATCACAAGAAGTCAGTCACATGATTGGCTCGTTCCAGCAAAATACACCTGAGTGTACCTGTGGTCAGAGGTGAACGGTAAACCCAGTGTATACCATGTACTTCAAAGAGCTCTAGAGTTAACAGTCACATCTCGTATTTTTTTAAAAGCCAGAAGAAAAGCTTTGAATATTTTCTCTATAAAGAAATGATGAACATTTGAGTGGGTATCATATAGTACTTCCACTAAGAGTTATATATTTTATTTTTAATTATCAGTTAAGACAACAATTTAAACGACAAAAAGGAGATGCTTCAGGAACATTCAGAAAACTGTACACAAGTCTTTCTAAAAGAAATCAACTCTGGATTTCTTAGGCTGCAGGTATTATCTCTAGTTTCCTATGCACGGTTACCACCTGCTTATGTCCATGTTAGATGCACAGTGACAGCATGTCACGTGAACAGGAGACATCTCTACAAACTCTTCCTGGTGGCACTATTTAGCAAATGAAAGGGGGCTGTTCACGTATTACACCCTACAAGGAGTTAAAAAGAATCTGTTTCCTACTTGCCTGACAAAGATAATGTGCAACTAAATATAAGATGCGTGTGTGTGTGTGTGTGTGTGTGTGTAGCTTAAAATAGTGAGGCAGCTACTTTGAAAGGAATCTCTGAATCTGGAAGCATTTGTAACTAAAATAAAAATAACAACAGTCGACCCAAAAAAATGATGCTGCTAAGCAAACCTCACATCTCCCAGTTGCGGGGTCTCACTCTACCTCTCAGAAGGTATTTCTCTGGTTTTCTTGGCTAAATGTGACCTCTCTGTTTTCTTGATTTGTCTGGCTTAATTCTCACAGCAATGTGACACGTTAGACTTTAATAATTCTGTGTACGCATGTCCTCTCCCTCACTAGATCGTAAACTCCATTGGAACAAGGATGAATTAGCAGGCTGTTTCCTGCCATGCATGCCATCTTGTAGTGCAACAACCTCCAGTCACGTCTCTTAATACCAATCTTGCTTTGCTCTTTAATCCTTTATCCACATGATAGGTAAAATGATTTCTTACAAACAAATCCGGTCACTATATTCCCTCCTTAAAAACCTCTTACTGACTGTTTCCCAGGAGGTGTGTCTGGCCCACGAAACCCTGGAAGGTCTCATTCTTTTCCCCTCTTGCCAACTCTGTCACTCTCCCCTGCAGCCTGTCTCTGCCCCAGTGACTCCGTCATTTGAGAACCTGGAACACACTGCTGCCCTCAGAGTGCACGCACGTCTTTCCCTCCCTCCTCATGCTTCCTGTGGTTTCCTCCTATTATTCAGTTCTCCTCTGCAGCCATCCCAGCTATCACATTCAGGTCAGGTTTTCCTGATGTTACATGCAGTAGTCTTATCCTATAAATTTTCTTCAAGACCTTCTCAGAGCATATTTCCTGGTACACTGGCAGAATTCGATATAACCACACCACGGTAATGTTAAGCCCTAAGTTCTCAGAAATCTCCTCTAAACAGGCATGCCACTGATGGAGAAATTCTACTCTGTCTTGGAAACAAAGTATCAGTTCAGATGTTATTTCGGGAGGTGGGTGGGAGGTTACCCTCATGCTGAATCACCCACCCACATCATTTTTATTAAAAAAAAAGTGCCCCAGGCTGGAATATGTACTTTAATGGCATACTGGTTTCTTTGGTTAATGAGTTTAATATTCAAAAAGGCTCCTGGAAGACTAGAGAGAGGATCAAAGTGGAGGTGAATTATTGCTGTATGTTTTGGAAGTCCCTTGGCCCTCCCTGGGGTATACAAGTCACCCCAGCAGAAAATGTCAGCTCACCACAAATGTACCACACCTAGACTCACGCCCTTAGGACCCAACCTACAACTTCAGAAAATGCTGGGTCTAAAGAAGAAGACTGCTCAGGGATGAGGGGGGACAACACCCCAGCCAAGAATTACTCAGAAGACTGGGACTCCAGGGGTAAGGCACCATCTCTGTGGACTGCACTCCCTAACCTTGGGGAGCAGGGATAGCACCCTGGCCCTGTGAGCTGACTTGCAGGGCCTGCAGCTGAGAGTACTGCAGCCCACCACTCCAGAGCAGGGGCTGGGGAAGGACACGGGAGAAGTTAGACTACTCGGAACCAGGCCCTCTGCTGCGGCCTTTACAACCACTGTCTCTATTAATCCCACGTGTCCTGTGACTCATCCTTTCTTTTGTTAGAATCCTCCAGGCAGTCAGTTAACATGCCCTCTAGATCTTGAACCCATTCTGCCATTTACTCTCTTATATCTTTCATCTTGAATCAGAACCTCTATTACTATCAAGAGTCCAACTCACCTGGCCAAATGTGTAGTGGGATTATTAGTATTCTTTTCAAGGTTTGCAGTGTAGCTAGAAATCAAGCCATTCCAGACCCACATTCCTGCCTAACTCACCTCCCTCAACAACAAAAAAGGAATATCGTTACCTACATAATATGTACAGTTTATGAGATTTGGGTGAATGAACAAAGATCCTCATTCAAAAATACAGATTTCAAATGTCAGTGCATAGGCAGTGACTGATTTCATTGTGCCTCCCACTGTTCCCATGCTGACCTCACAGATGTGGGTCACTGGACTCAACACTGAATTCACAAAACTACTCAGCCTATTACAAATCTCTCTCTTGCCTTTGAAATTTCATTCCCTATGTTCACTTTCTTATGGATATTTAACATCCTTCTATTACTGCAACCTACTAAAATCTTTTAAAGGCAGGACCTGTACTTTATCACTTTGTTCTCATAATTTCTTACCATAATGCCTTATATGATCATTGTCCTAAATAACATACCTGCTTTCACCTCTGCCTCAGTTTCTCTATTATTATAGTAAGAAAGAGTCTTCATTATTCCAACAGAGACGTAGTAAAAGAAGTAGAACTGTGTCTGACTTCTTTTAACATTACAGATATATACACACGATAGTAATTGACCTTATTTTAATGAAAATACCATGGTTTTACAGATAGAATTTTTCGTATGTAATTTCTTCTTGTATATTTTGTAGGTCAGTTTTTTGAATATATATTTGAGAAATGTAATGGAATTAGGAAAGCTTTCCATCTATACCACAGAATGATTTAACCAAAGTTAGGGGCTGAATCAACTTTATATACTTTTCTTACCAGTGAAAAGAGTTTAAAAAAAAAATCCGAGATTGACCAATGGGAAAAATTTCTGTTCATGACTAGAGGCTATTGGAAGGAAACAGATACCTAATTCTTCAGGAAGAAGTGGTTTAAGTGGTTTGGGCTAGTAAGCTTTAAAGAGCATGTGTGATAGGTTGTGAGGATTATGAAAGGTAAAACTGGGCTTATTCTGGAAATCTTTCAGGAAGAAAGATCATGTAACTAAAGGTTTCTGACAATCGGAAAGTAACAAGAATTAACCTGAGAAGCTTCCTAAGGAACTGTGCTGGGAATTCATAAGATACAGCGAGAAGAGGCCGAGGAAATACTAGTGCATTGTTTAAAGTCCTAAAAAGAGCAATAAGGACAAGAACATGCACAGATTTGTTCAAAGAAATTTCAGAATGAAGATGACCTGTTGTTTTCTAAGAACTATTGAAATGATTTGCAATAAACACCACTGGGTTTATTGACACTGAAGGCCAAATCTATAGCAAGCAACAGAAAAGCAAATTCAGTCTTTAGTTCATTCAAATGAAAGGGATGCTGTCCTCTCAAAGGGATGGCATTCCCATATCCCCATGATCAAGTGACTCAAAAAAAGGATCAATCAATGTTACTGAAATTTGTCAAAAGTATTCACAGTTCAACTGACTATAAGCTTGAGGTATTATAGTCCAGAGGCATATCTTTAAGAAAGTTATAGGGGAACATAAATAGATTCTTAGAATAGAAATGGCTCTTTCAGCATAGGTTAATGGAAGATATGTTATCACTAACTTCTTGGGCAGGGAAAATGGCAAGCAGATATATTAGGTTACCTAGGCTTGATAGAGGAATTGCCAATCTTTATGAAAGATTTGGGGAATATTGTCAAAGGACAGAAGGGAGAGGTTTTCCATTTGCAAATGTGTCTATTTCTCTCCATCTCCTGGGACAGACCCCTCAGGATATATCATTTGTCCCCTGGGAATTCTTCCATACATTGATTTGAGAAGGTTCTGGTTTTATTTTTATTGGGCTTTGTTAATATTATTTTTTTACTGGCTTTGTTTTAATGCAAAGCTGAATAAAGCCCATGGCCTTCTGCCCCAAAAGATGTATAAACATCAATTTTCATGTGACATCCTCTATTTCTTCACAGTGATTCTTACAACTTCAGTGATTTATCTTCTTTATTTAAAATCCACCATGAGCACAAAATCGTAAGTTTCAGAAGGGCCAGGAATCTCTTCTGCTCTCTACTAATGCCTAGATGCAGGAATTTAATAGATTAATGGGTTGCATGGAAGAAAAAAAAATCTGTGACTTTTAAAGTGATAATATACACCTGTTCAGTTACTTTAAGGAGATATGAAAGAATAAGCTTTTAAAAATAATGTTAACATTTCCTGTATATCTCAGTGTATTTTTCCAGTAGATCCCCACTTGAGTAGAGCCCAGATCTTTCCCTGCTAATGATTTAGTGTCACAGTGTCCCCATCACTGAAGAAGAGACTAGGCAGGTGTCATATGAGGGAGAGCAGTCCGGGCACCAGCCAGGGTTTTTCAACAATCACAGCTCTTATTACATGTGTAGTTGGGTCTATGCAACTTAGACACATGTATTTGAGCCTGTCTTCCCATTATGCTGCCCTCGGGGGTCCACAGCTGCAGTTGTTCATCTTTTGCCTCCTTACAGCAGCCACCTTGGTGCTGACAATGAAGGAGATAATCAATACATTCACAATGATTTGTGCATCCATATTAAAATTGGGTTGGAAGAGATCATTGGGGCTGTTGTACTTTAGGCTACTTCTACAAGAAATCCTAGGGAAGATTCAAAACGTCTAATGCATCCAGAGTGGCCATAGTGGGGATTTGCAAAATGGTTGGAGGAAGGGCAGCTGGCTGATGGGCAGGCTTACTAGAAATGCCTGCTTTTGTGTCAGGGAGTCTGAGAGGCTGCTTGCTATAGGCAAAGAACATAGGCTAGAATTATTCTTCAATTATTATTCATGGGCCAGAAATATTTCTTTAAGTAAGTTTCTACCTTATAAGTTTTGATTTTCTCATTAAAATTCGATTACCATAATTTTGGGCATAAGAACATTTCATAAGTGGCAGATAAGAGGTTTATTAGAAAACATGTCCACCCAAAGAAAATTTCCTGATTGTTCATAGCCTTGTAAGAGTCCCACACTAGAAATCATACCATGTCCATGAATGGATGAAGAGCATCTGGTATACCTCTATCAGTGGAATACTATTCAGCAGCAAAAGGGACCAGACGTTCACGTATCAATGGATACATAGGTTGATTCCATATTTTAGATATTGTGAATAGTGTTCCAATAAACATAGAGTGCTGATGAGGCTTTGATTCCTGATTTTATTTCTTTTGAATTGCACTCAGTAGTGGGATTGCTGGATCCTGTGGAAGGTCTATTTCCAATTTTTGAGGAAACTTCATACTCTTCTCTATAATTGGGACAGGTGTACAGTTGGGAAGGAGGAATAATTTCTAAAATCCTATAGCTTAGTAGGGTAGCTATGGTTGACATTAATTAACTGAATATTGCAAAATAGCTAAAAGAGATGATTTCATTATATCTCCAATACAAAGGAATGACATATGTCTGAGGTGATGTCATCCTAATCTGATCACTGTGTACTAAAGTCCCACACTACACATGAAAAATACATTATGACTACAAGCCAATTTAAAACAGTATTAATAAAAATTAAAGTTTTGAAAAAGGAACAAGAACTGATCTGTGACAATATAGATGAATCCTTAAAACATCACACTGTGGGGCTAGAGAGATGGCTCAGTGGTTAAGAGCACTGACTGCTCTTGCAGAGGACCCGGGTTTGATTCCTAGCACCCATGGCAGCTAACAACCATCCATAACTCCAGTTCCAGGGAATCTGACACCCTCTTCTGACCTCCATGAGCATTGCAGGACCCAGGTACACTTACATACATATAGGCAACACACTCATACAGATAAAATAAGAATAAAAAAATTTTAAAATCACACTGCATATCATATACTTCTATTGATAAAAATGTGTAGAAAACACATTTACAGAGATAAAAACACGTTGATCAGTGATAGCCTAGGGCAGTGGAGATTAACAGCAAATGGGCATCGTGGAATTTCTGGATGATGGACTTTAAGAAAGTGGTAGATGTTGATGATTAGATGGCTCTATAAATTTGGTAAAAGTCATAGACTTGTAAACCTGTTACATGTAAATTATATTTCACTAAAATACTTTAGAAAAGGTCCATTCGAATGCTCAGGTCAACTCTGGTAGCAAGAAATGCCCCCGTACTTGACACCATGAGAGAGTGCGAAGGCCTGTGATAGAGCTCTGCTTGACAGCCCGCCCCCAGGGACTGGCTTTTCAGGGCAGTGATGGCACGGCCGGCATGACCGGAGGCTCTTGGGAAATGTCCCGTTGCCTCCATAGAGTTGGCACCAAGCCAGAATTATAAGGGATGACACATGCCACGATGCCCAAAGAGCTGCTAGTAGGGGGATCAATGCCTCCCTTGGGCTGGGCAATGAACTGCCACAAAGAACATTATGTCAAAGTGAGAAATTCTGGTACTCAGGGGTCACACCGTCTAGCCTTCTTTCCCACATTCATCTCACAGTGATTATTAACTAACCAGTCAGTAAATTTGCTAAGAATTTGTACGATGAGCTTTTCTGATGAGACTCTACACAGAATGTTTGTTGGTTGCTTCCTATCTAGTGCTTTTAATCAAAGAGAGACGGAGCTGTTGCTATTTGGTGCTCAGTGTCACGCGGAGACACAGAGGTATGTGGGAGACCATCAGTCAGCCAACAAAAGGGAATAATTGACATATTAAAATCTATAGGTCCTGGGAGGATACTAAACTCATCGCACTTTTTAAAAGAAAGAGATAGAGAAAGGCTGTTGTCCACAATACATCAATTAAAACCAGCCATTTTCATGAAACTGTCAGCTGCAGAGCGGAGTGGCTGTCAGAAGCCCCCCTTCTCTGAGGGCATCTTGAAATGAGCACCTGGGGCAGCTGGAGCTATTACTAGGTGGAGGGAAGAGTATCAAATGTCACAATGCACCTTTCCAAATAAAAACGTGTCCAGACTCCTCCAGAAGGGACGCAAGAGAGGAAAATTGCCCAAAGTACTTAAAAAAATTATTGCATTTTCCTTTTACTGAACTCCTACTATATTTTATCAGGGAAAGCTTGACACTTTCAAGGCATCTGGCTTTGTTCACTGCAGCTCTGCAGAGTGCCATAACTCACATGTGGCCAGGAGGGTCGTCTTGCTTCATTCTTTACACAGGCCAGAGAGGTATTGTTCCTGTCTCAACAAGGATGGTGTGTGGAGACAAGGTGTTGCCTGTCATCCAGGAATGGTGGTGAGGAAGGATGGGGATCTTCTGACAGCGTTTTCTGTGACTGCTTGATGTCTGGTCCATATAGGGAGGAGTGACCTGGGACTGTGGTTTCACGAGCACTCAGGAGGCATGGCCACAATCCCCATGCATTACTTGGTATCCTAGGAAGATGCTAGAATAATTGCCATAAATTTGTTCTATCCTGCCATTATTTCATTTTTGAGATAGGGCCTCCTTATAGTCCCACCTGGCTTGGAACTCCCTACGTAGTCTAGGCTAGCCTCGATCTAACACAGATCTTTCTGCCTCTGCCTTCCAAGAGCTGAGTTTAAAGGCGTGTTGCCACCACCCCTGGCAGGAATGCCAATTTTTTAATAAGCCTGAACAAACAGATTCTAGCTCTGGAGAAAAGATTTAATTCTTGCTGATTTCTAGAATTTAACCTTGAAATTCAAAAGCTGAGTGAACATGGGCAAGTCACTTAACTGCTGTAGACCCCAGTCCCTCCAATTGTTGAATGGACTGCAGCATAATGATTCTTCAAGCGCACTTCTCGTTTTAAAATTCCTGGATTGCATCAATGAGGTAAGAATTTTGCCCCTGGAACTGTCTCAAGAATGCTCTCAGGGAGGGTCACGGTCAGCCATTGTAGCTTCTCTAGAGGCGGATTAAAAGATCTGTTGTGTGTTTTTTTCTTCTTTTTAATAGCAATCCTCTTTCTGTTTCCCTCCAACCAAACTCTCAAGCTTATAGTTGCTCTAATTTAACTTTATTACTCTTTTGTCTTGTCAATAAGAACATAATAGTGTCCTTAAAGATGACAGCTTTTTTTCTTTCTCTTTGAGGTTTATTTCAGACAGTTTTCTTTCTTCCTAATGAGGCTGATCCACGTTTGCAGTTATGTATTGTGTTCTTTTAATAGGAAGGTTTTCAAACACAGAGTAGAAAAAGAAAATGCTGCTTTCTTTTACTTATTTATTTCTTGCTAGTCCTTTTATCAGTTCACATAGTTACCTTAAACATCATTTCAGAATCATGGTGCAGTTTGAAGACAAAGTCTCTTTTTGTCTTTCTAACAAGATCCTGCAGGGTCATTTGGTGTGTCCACATGGGCCCGCCCTTGGAAGCCCTTCACCCCCATGTTTTCCTTCACAAACCATAGGGGCCGAACAACTTTAAAGCTTTTTGATCAGGTCTCATGCAGGGAAACATTATGCATTAACTGGCATATTGGAACTACCACTGAGGCACCATTAGTCTACAATTATTGGACTTTTAAACTCCAGCCACAGCTAGCCCCCTGTAAGTGTGCTCCCAGATCTTCAGCTGAAAGACAGAAAGGAACCACCTGTGGGTGTGTAGTTGTTTCCCTTTGGTGTTGAGATGAATGTAAGGATTTGTGCTGCTCAGGTTCTATGTCTCTGAATGGGAGTCTCAT
Source organism: Nannospalax galili (assembly GCF_000622305.1). Taxonomy (NCBI): domain Eukaryota; kingdom Metazoa; phylum Chordata; class Mammalia; order Rodentia; family Spalacidae; genus Nannospalax; species Nannospalax galili. The sequence continues at coordinate 4,250,700 of NW_008347571.1, read as the reverse complement.
ATTGCCATGACCCTGAGGGCAAATGCAAAGGAACAGAGCAAAAATGCTCAGATCTGTAAGTATGAGGACCTGTGCCCAAAGACCTCCTTCCTTCCTCGCCTCTCACACTGTTCTTTCCTAATTTAGTCGACAACCCTTACCCTTAGTTGTATTTGATTTGAAAATTGTAACCAGGCCCTGACTGTAGCTAACATACCAGTCATATGGAAATATACATAACAAGCACAAATCATTGTTCACTGGGTAAAGATTTATTTGTTTTCTGTTGATTTTTTTTCAGACAGGGTCTTACTAGTCACAGTTCACTTGGAAGTCACAATGTGAACCAAACAGGATGCCCTCAATCTCCCAGAGATCGAGGGGATTAAAGGCACATGCCACCATGCCCAACTTTGGGTAAAGATTCTTAAAACTCAAGAAAAAGTCATTTTGGAACTAGCTCTCTGACTTTAAGCTTATGAATCTGAGTTTTCTTCCTGATCCTATGGGCTAAAGAACTGCTTGTAAGATATCAAGTCCTAATTCTATGACAGGTACTATAGGAATAAAAATGAAGGTGAAGAGGAAGTGAGGTAAATAGCTTGGCTGGAAAAGAGGGGATTATTGGAAAAAGATGGAAATAAAATGGAGTGAGGTTATGATTATAAAGAGCCTCAACAGCTTTGCATTAGAAAGCGCTAAGTCCTCAGCAGAGTTAGTTTGGGTTCCCAAGGAACCCCCTTTATCTGAAGTGTTGCCTTTTGAGGATGCAGATACCCTTGGTCATATAGGGCCTGAAAATATGAAACAGAAAATTCTAGAAGTCATCAATTCCTAAGTTTTAACTTGCATGCCATTCAGAGTCACATGGTAAAATCCTCAAGGCAGACACTGCATCTTGTCTGGGACATGAATTGTGTCTTTGTTTAGTTTATTACACTGCAAATGTCTTTTAATCACTGAATTGCATCCCAGAATGACCTGTGGTTTCACATCACACCACTCATGTTCAGAGAACCCTTATGTAGCAGCCTAATGCTTCACAGTGCTCATGTCATTTTATCACGTAGGCACTGTACCACCTCACATGATCACCAGAGGGGTGAGTACAGTGAACAAAATATTTAGAAAGAGAGAACATTCCCATGATTTTGTTTTAATTGTTAATTCCTTATTATGCTAATTTACAAATAAAACTTCATATGCATGTACAAAAAATATTGCATAGATAGGGCCTAGTATTTCTTTGTTTTAGGGACTCATGGGGGGGTGCTTACAGTATAATCACTGAAGATAAGGGAGGTATAGCAGAGACTAATTTTGATTTCTATGTTTGGATATTTACTTTGGTAATAATCTACAAGACACAGTTAGGATATTGTCATTGAACAAAAGAAGGCTTGGGTTCTAGATGGGAAAAAAGGAGGTCATGGAGCAAGGGCTTAGATTCTGAATGGGATGTGGGGATTGCTGCTGAGACAAGGAATTGAATTCTGGATGAGGCCGCCCCTGGGGTTGATGGCGACTCACTGCTGTTTCATCCAACAAAGATGCAGAAGGCAGTGAGAGAGTGAATGGGAGCTGGGGCTGTATTTGCTCACAGGCTAAGTATAGGTCATGGAAATAATAGCAGACACCAAATGAATGAGCACACACTTGCTTAATTTCATAAACAGTGACATGACTGCTTTTTGACATATTAGAATGAGAGACTGAAGTCAGTGACAAGTAGTGAGGTCTATTTTCTCTTTTCTTTTTTTTCTCTTCTCAGGAGACAAGAAGATGCGCTTTGCATTGACAAAATAACTGATAAGCTAGAGACTGGTTGAGTCAGAAATAATGACAATATTTTTTAAATGTTCAATCAGAGGCAATAGATTCATCTAGCAATGAGGGGAGACACTGTGATCAGATGGCAGAGCCCATGGAAATAAAGCTATGTGTCCTTGAGTACGGCATGGAGCCTGTTGACTGCCACTTCTCAGAAATAATACAGTCCTCACAGAACCAGAAGTTCAAGTGGGAAAACTCTGACCAAAAGGTGATTTCTGCAGTTCTTTTTGGAGATCAGTAATGGCATGTTCCTCCACAATTCTTTCTCTGTAGTCCATGTCTCCTAAAAGTAGCTATTCAATTATTTAAAAAGATTTATTTTTATTATTTTTAATTATGTGTATGTGTATAGTCTGTGTGGGGTAGATGTATATGAGAGCACGTGCCCAGGGAGGCCAGAAGAGGGTGTCAGATTCTCTGGAAATGGATTTGCAGATTCTGTTGTGAGCTACCTGACATATGCATTGGGAACTGAACTCAGGTCCTCTGTAAGAGTAGCATATGCTCTAATCTCTCCAGCTCCTCAATAAAGATTTTTTTTTGAGTATCTAACCTGTAATAGGCTCAGCTAAAGACACTAAAGGAGAGTGGGCCCATGATACACATTCCTAGCCCTAAGGATCTTACTTTTGCCAGTAAGAAGGTTTAAAGAAGTTTCAAAAAAAGAAAGGCAATCACTGCAGAAAAGAGCTACTGCTGGAGGTGGTGACATTGAACTTCAGGGCTGGCTTTTTTGAGGAGGGAACACGTGAGCCTCCCCTCAACTCCTGAGAGTCAAGAGATTCACACAGTTCTGCTGTAAGGAAAGAGAGCACACCAGAGGGGAAGCAGCAAGTGTTGAGGCTCCTGGATGGGAACGACTGTGGCACACTCAGAGAGTTGAAAGAATGTTGGATGGCTAGACCCCAGTGGTGGAAGGAATTATGGGCGCTGATGAGGTCAAAGATGGACATAGGGATTACCAAAAGGGAAATACAAAAACAGCATCATCTAAGTTAAGACAGAATCAGGATTGCCCTGATCCTCAATGGTGCAGAATAGAACAGAGAGAATCAAATTTTTGTCCAACTGTATCGGGTGCCTTTTCACGGATTCCTACACCTAGTAAGTGAGGGTAAAGGGCTGCTCTTATCCCAACTGTGTTTGTACAGGTAAGATAGGGATCAAGTAGGATGTGGACTAGAAAGGAACCCAGAGAGAGGCCTGGCGGCATTGTTTCTCAAAGATGGGCTGAGCCGAGGTACAAAGCCACCAGGAATAGCAATGGGAAATGCTAGCAGATGAGAACTGAAGTCATATAGAAAGGGAGATTGAAGGGAAGTAGAGTCAACAAAATGTCAATTGACTGCACAATCCAGGAGCAGGCAGGAGAAGCATTCCATCAGCCATGGATGTGCAAGGTTTCTCAAGCTCTGTTCGATGTATTTCTGAGACTGCTGTCTTATGCTGAAATGCAAATGGCCCTGAGTTTCTGAGATCACAATTATTTGGGCAAGTTTCTGCATTTGTGTTTCCATAACCCGATGTGACTGGGTAAATGAAGAGAAGGCAGTAACTGGAAAGGCAAAGACATACAGATTGGGAAAGTCATTGTCGATTCCGAGAGGTGATTTCTTGGGCAAAGGGGCGGTAAATGGAAATGGGAAGAACATATGCAAATCCAAACAAAGACAGCCACAGCTCTGCTTCAGCACAGTGAGCAAGCTGGCAGACTTCGAGACCAGCACAACTCACTAATGAAAGATTTCAGAAACCCCCGCATCTGCTAATTATCCTAAGGATTTCATTTTAGTAGCATCTGTAGCAAGTTCTTATACAGAGAAACAACTATTTCCAGAAGATAACAAGAGGAGGAGAGGACTAAATAATTAGCTTTTACACATTGCTGGAAGACTGTGCTGAGGGTGGGGGCAATGTTCCACATGTTTCTACTGTGTCATTTCACCACTCAAGATAATGTCTCAACTAAAGTGTTTGAAACAGGGTTGAACAGGAAACACTACCAGAACAGGGTGGGAAGTCATCCTTTTGAGGATGCACCAGAGGAGAGATAAATAGTGCCTAGCTAGTGTAAAAAAACAGAGGGAATCATATTAGTCCAAGAACCCACTGAAAAATTACACATACAATATCTCTACATGAATCCATGCATATAGCTAAAGGGTACCTAACAAGAAACAGGGCCAGACAGGAGAAACCTCCCTTTGAGTTGTTGGCCAGGGTATTCTAAGAAACTCCCAAAATTACACAGGCTATTGCCACAGCCTTTGATTGCCTCCCAGGCCTTGAAGGTAAGACCCTGCTCTACTGTGGCTTCAACTGCTTTGACAAAATACTCTGACCAATACCAACTTAGGGAGGAAAGGGTTTATTGGCTTACATCTCCCAGGTCACAGTTTATTAGGGACATCAAGGTAGGAACCCAGGGCAGGAATCTGGAGGCAGGAGCTGGAACACAGGCCATGGAGGAATGCTGCTTACTGGTTTGTTCTCCCAGCCCGTGTTTAATCTGTTTTCTTACACAATAAAGAACCACCTGCACAGGGGTGGTACCACCTACAATGGCCTGGGCCTTCCCACATCTCTCAATAATCAAGAAAATGTCCCCAACAGACATGGTCACAGGCCAGTCAATGGAAGCAGTTCCCAAACTGAGGCTCCCTCTACCCAGGTGTGTCAAGTTAAGAACTAAAGCTATCCAGAACAGACTCTATTTCTGAAGACAGGGCATACTTCAGACCCAGGATTTAGAGCAATGGAGCTGGAACTGACCTGGAAGTCACCTCCCCTGAAGGCTAGTTTTGGAAAGCACTATATAAGCTGCTTAGGAAGAACATCAATTGATGGTCCAACCCCATATTCAAGGCCCAATAACCACATCAATGACCAGCACAGAAAACAACATTGGTACAGTAGTGGCACTTTTATCTTGGGAGTAATCAACAGCTACCTAATTGGACTTAAAACCTACTCAATGGGAGGAAACTCATGTGTGGTACTGTAAACCTAGCCAAATACACATAGCTGGAGAGGTCATAGATCTTAGAGTAAACCCCAAGGCTGTAACATACCTGGACAAATGTAATGTTTTACTATGTGCAAAACATAGATTCTTACATTTACAGACAAGTATCCCAGTCACCACTCATCAAAAGTTTCTTTTGCAACAGTTCTGTACTCTGAGCTTTGGAGGAGGTTAGTGAGGGAACTACAGTTCAACTATTACTTAATGGTTCCCCTGCAGCCTTGACCACTATATTCCTATATTATATCATTTCTCATTACTGTAATAAAATACCTGAAGCAGGCTAACTTTCTAAATAAAAAAGATCTATTTTGTCTACAATTTTTGAGGCTGAAAGTCTAGGAATGGGTATCCCATGGATCTGGCTTCTGATGAGAGACTAAGAGCACCGTAATGGGAGCATTTAAGTGTTAGAATGAGCCATCACACTCAAACAGGAGGCCGGAGGGGATGGAGGATCAGGCTCAGGCACTGACAGATATTCCCTATTGTGGACTCATACCAGGAGATTAGCATTCCTTTCCAGGTGTACCCCTAATAGGCTAAGAGACTCCTGCTAGGCTCCACATCTTAAGGGTCCCACCAGCTCCTGCATCACTACACTTGGGACCAAGCTTCCATCTAGGAACCTTTGGGTGCAAAGCTGTCCTTTGTAGTCAGATATCACCAGGGAAAAATGATGTAACAAGGCAGGAGTCCAGGACATTCACAGCATCTCTCCCCCTTGGGGGATGCTTATTGCCTCAGAAGTAGGACATTTGGCTCTCCGACACTCTGACTTACTTGTGACTGGAGTCCCACTTAGGAAGAGAAAGGACACACTTCAGGTCCTTGCTTTCCCTCCACTAGCCTTTCACGAAAGAGCATTGCTGAAGGATATCACTCTTAGTCAAATAGAGAAACCTTAGTGAATATTTCCACAAAATCACACAGGGACTCCACAGTATTGACCCCTTCATTCTACAAATGAAGGAGTCAAAGTCCCCAGATCAATGACTGGCCATAGCTAAGACACTGGCTCTGATCAGCTGCTATAAAGCCACCTGTCCTTTCCTCCTCAAGGTAGGACCTGAGAGGGGGTGATGTTGTCACGGAGGATCCTACTAGCCCATTTTAATGTGGTTCCCATACATCACCCTCAAACTCCTCCTCTGTGATGAGATCCTGCATTCTGTTTTCAGCATCCCCCTCACTACCACCTACTGAAATGTGCCTCCCTGACCTCCAAGTCATGTTGAGGCTTTTAACTTCAGCTTGTCAGATTGTGTCTGTATTTGGAGACAGGCCCTTTAAGGATGTGATCAAGTTAAAATGATGAGGCCTTTAGGGTGGTATCCTTAAAATGACAGGAAATTTGCAGAGAGAGAGAGAGAGAGAGAGAGAGAGAGAGAGAGAGAGAGAGAGAAAAGGGGAGAGAGAGAGAGAGAGAGAGAGAGAGAGAGAGAGAGAAAGAGACTAGGGAAGCAGTGATATAAAGGAAGGTCACATGAGGATACACAAAGTGGCCCTCTGTGAGCCACTGGAAGAGGCCTCTGGACACCACTTTGACCCTTGACCTTAAGACTTCAGCCTCCAGATCTGTGGGGAAGCAGGTTTCAGATGTTTGAGCTATTGGATTATGTGAATTCTGTTACCACATCCCTAAGAAACTAGCAAGAGCTCTTTGGCAAATATTTATTGAGTGCTTGCTTCAGGTCAAATCTCTTCTAGACATGGAGGCTACCAGTACCTTCACAGGAGCCAGTATTGCAAGAGGGAAAGACATACAGCAAATCACTGAGAATTACTCAATTAGACTTATAACAAGTCTTCTGAATGCAAACCTGCCACTGACGATGTCCCTCTCTGGGAGGAGACAGGCCGTCAGGAATCTGTGAAGGCATGTCTACTGCAGCATAAACTCAAGACAGAGATGCTACTCTGTGTTCTAATAGCCTCTCTTTTTCTACTTTTTTCTTTACTATAAAAACAATTAGACTTTCACACAGCTAGAAACTTCCACCATGTCACTGCATTGCCAGATAGAAAGCAGTCACGTGCAGCAACCTGTCTCCTGAGTTATGAATCCACTGCCACCAGGCACTTGCTGTGGTGTCAGGAAGTCCAAGGATGCGCAATGAACAGTAGAGCATAAGAACAAAACAGTAGAAGGAACAGAGAAAGAAAAAGGAGATAACTGAGGCTGGGTGTTTAGGAGAGAAGGGTTGATTAGGAGACAGTGGGGCATGGAATTGTCTGGAAAGCAACTTAGGCATTGGAAACAGCTCTATTCCTTTATACAAGGTCTCATTTGAGCAGAAGTCTTATTTCATTTCTTTGTATACATGTGCGTATGCAGTGGGGGGGGTATGCATGTATACACATGCATGTGTGTGTCCACCTTGGGTATAGGTCCTTAGGAGCCATCCGCCTTGTTTTAAGAGGCAGAATATCTCATTGAACTGGCCTGGAACTTACCAAGTAGGCTGGCTGGCCAGTGGGCTGCTGGGAACCACCTGTCTCTGCCTTCTCAGTGCTGTGATTATGTGGGTGCTAGGATAGAACTCAAATCCTCATGCTTGAGCTGTCTCCTTCGCCTTTGTCTTATTTCTTGTGTCCTGAAGGGATTCAAGGAGTCCAGATACGGACTGTGCTGGATAGCTTTAGTGTCAACTTGGCACACCTGGGTTGAGGGAGCCTCAATTGGGGAATTGCCTCCATTGGACTGGCCTGTGGCCCTGTCTGTGGGGCATTTTTTTGATTGCTGAAGGATGTGGGAGGGCCCAGCTCACTGTGGGTGGTGCCACCCCTGGGCAGGTGGGCCTGTGTTGGATAAGAGAGCAAGCTGAGCAGGGGCCAGGGGAGCAAGCCACTAAGCAGCATTCCTCCATGGCCTGTGCTCCAGCTCCTGTCTCCAAGTTCATGCCCTGAGTTCCTACCTTGGGCTCCCTGATGAACTGTGACCTGGGAGATGTAAGCTGAATAAACCCTTTCTTCCCCAAGTTGGTATTGGTCAGAGTGTTTTGTCACAGCAATGAAGAACAAACTAGGACAGGGAGTGAGGACAGTTTCTTTGGATCTTTTAATGCTGCTTAGTGGTTTGATTACAGGGACAGTGCTACATTAAGAGCTGGGAACAAGCTCCGAATTCCTGCGGTCCTGACTGTGGAGCTTTTAATTATGGAGAGCCTGATGTATCATCTGGCTGCCTCCTGCTTGTATGTCTGGACTCCCCAGCATGGTGAGAGACCCCCAGAGGGCTGCATACCCCTCAGGACTGGACTGTCAGTGGGAACACATTAAATCCTTGTTGAGTTGAAATGAAGGAGAAGATTGCCTGCCACTGGAAGCTTGCCAGCTGGGGTCTCTCTTCCTGGGAAGTACCAGCATGGACCCTCTGAAGCAGCAGACAAACAGTTAAGCTTCTGCCAGAAGACAGATTTGGGGCTCCCCGGCTGGGCCAGTGGCTCCAGTGAGCAGGCACTGCTCAGTTGCCGCCGGCACTCTGTGACAGGCATGTTCTGATCAGAGGAAAGATGCTTCCTACCTCCCAGGGAAACGTGTTGATGAGCAGACCGCCTCTGTATGAAGCACAGAACCTGTGCATGGACTCAGAGGATGAGTCAGGCGCTGAGACGATGATCACTTTAGGCTTGTCCATTTAAAATACTTTGACGGACTGGCTCTTGAAACTGCCTAAGTACCCAGAGGTTAACTAATGAACTTAAAAATAGGACATGATCGAGAGAGACAAGAGTTGTCTTTCTGGAAGGCAGAAAGAGCTGAATCCCAGTCCCAGGTGTGATACAGACTGCTTCTATGGCCTAGGGCAAATCTCATAAACTCGGCTTCATTTTCTCTGCCATTCAGTAGGGAGACTTCTGCTCATCTGCAGGCACGTCTAAAAGAGGGTTAGCCAAGCCTGGTTGGCTGCTGCCGAGGACAGCAAACTTCTCAAGAGTTGTGTAGCATGGCTGTTTTCTGCTGGCAGCATTCAGCTTTCAAGTCTTCATACAGGGAGAGAGCAGTCTCTGGGGTGGGGGGATGACTCCCAGTGCCTTCCTGACATCTCTGGAGTTTCTGCCTGAATCCTGTTTTCACAGCCATCTTGGTCCTGGATGCTAATCCCACACATTCATTAGAGCATTTTGGTTTCCTAATGACTTTACATCATTTTCTCGGATCAGTCAGCGTCTGCTACTGAGACCTTAAATGCTTCAGCCCAAAGAACTGCGTGGTATAGGATTTGTAAGCTGATTTTCCAAAACAGGTAATTTTGAATGTGTTGTACTTTTAGTTCCTATAAAATCACCAAGTATAGTCAGTCACTGTGGAATTGGTAAGACCTACTCTCAGAACTTTCTTGATCAATAAATATTTATTATACCATATCTACTTCCTCTTTTAAAGACATTGCTAAGTATTTTCAGGAATAAAAGATTTTATCTGCAAAATCACATCTGTTTTAGCATCAACAGGCTAATTTCTAATACTAACAGAGTTAAGTTTATGATTGTTTATCACAAAGGAAGATGAAATTTTGGGTAGGGGCTATGGCTCAGCAGGTAAAGAGCTTGCTGTAAACACGAGTACCTGAGTTTGTGTCCCCAGCACCTATGTGAACTCTGAGAGCAGTGGTACAAATCTGGAGCTCCGGGACTAGAGCAGATGGAGACAGGGCTTCCTGGCCAAGCCAGTCTGGCTGAGGCAGTGAGCTCCATGTTCAGTGAGAGACCCTATCTAAAAATAATGAGGAGAATGGTAAGAGTAGGCACTTGACATTGAGCTTAGGCCTCCACGCACATGAATAGGTAAGTGCATTTGCATGCACACATGCACATAAATATATACACACATACTTGTACACACATATAAAGAAAGTTGACATTTTAGTCTGTCCCTGGCAGGGCACCACTTCCACTTGACATCTTGAATGATAGAAATTTTTCTTGGCTATCTCTTGGATTTATTCATCTGTAAATCTGTAAATTTTAAGAAAACATGGAAATCAGTGGAGAAAATTTATTATTATGACTATCTTAGGAAATTGGGCCTCAAGAAACCACAACATGACTAGGGGCACTTCAAAATCATGATTTGTTTATTATTAGTGTTCTTATGTGTATTTCTAGATACTTGATTTCTCTTCAGGACCCCCAAAAGAAACAGACACATGCAGTTAATTTGTCCACACTACCCTAAATATCTATACTTGGCTATTTGAAGATCCTGCTTGGCTGACATTTCCAGTGTTCATCAAAAGAGCCCAATGCCACTTACACAGAAACATAGTGAGTCAGTTTCTCACCAGTTCTGAAGGGTAAAAACTGGGTGTGTTCCATGTGGAGAAAGAGTGATGGAGGGAGGGAGGAGGCACAAGAGAGAGGGAACATGAACAGAACTGAATTTTTCAGTCATCTCCACTGTGTCGGATCGTCTCTGCTCTAAAGAGGGCAGTGGGACGAATTCAGCGTTTAATTGCCCCTATATTCTTAGTATTCTTAAGGGGGCAGTAAGGGTCATGCTGATAATCCCACTTAAGTATCACAGAGCATGGGAAAGCTGCAGAGTCACTCCAAATAATGCAGAGAGACCACACTGACAAACTATGGGAGTTATAAACACGTGGTATCTGTTTGCCTCAGGAAGGATGCAAGCATCCTTTAATCAACCAGGTTGTTATTAATTCTTTTCATCAATACTTATTTAACATATGCAACCCTTTCGTTTGCTTAAAAATGTTAACCACTGATTGCTCACAATTACTTCTTAAAGTGGATGAATATTTCCCATAGTATTTTTTAAAAACAGCCTCCCAAACAAGATACGGGTGTTTCTGTATGAGTATCAAGTTAGTTTCAGCGAATCACAAAGACAAGGATTCAGCAGCAGGGACAATAACAAAGACCAGAAAGTCAACAAGTCATGGATGTTGTCAGCTACCTGCTCCTCAAACATTGGATTTCAACTGCATTTTTATTTGGCATAATTTGTTCTCCAAATTTAGTGCTTCCTAAATGCCGAAAATCCCTGAAGCCCACAGAGATAGTAGACATAAGAATCCTCTAGAATAACAAGGCAAGTGTGAAGCAGTCCAAGTCTTGTTTTCATCCAAACACACCTGAGGTCACATTCTCACGCCACCTCTTCCTAGGTCTCAGATATGACCTTTGCAAGTGTCTGTTTCTGAATCTTAGTTCCCTCAAATATGAAGTGGAAAGAGATTCCTTTCTTGCAGTGTCTGTAGAGCTTATGTATATAAAGTGATTGACACATACACAGTTAATATGTACGTGCTACATTAAGATACATTTTCCAATATATCTTGTTGGTTAATTGGGACGAAGAGTCTGAAATACTAACTCTGAAAATATGGTAAGTTTTATGATCTTAAGCAGAGAACCACAGGCCCTTCTCTCTCTCTCTCTCTCTCTCTCTCTCTCTCTCTAGTGTATATGTACATGCACCACATACATGTGCACGTGTATATACGCGCACATATGTAGGTATGGAGGTGAGTGGTCGATGCTAGGTATCTTTCTCAATTGATCTCCACCCTATTTTTTGAGACAGGATCTCTCACTGAACCTGGAGCTTATCAATTCTACTAGGCTGGCTGGCCACTGAATTTTGGGGATCTGCTTGTCCCTGCCTCCCCAGTGTTAGGGATTACAGATGTGAAACACTGTACTCAGTGTTAATGTGGGAGCTGGGGATCCAAACTCAAGTCCTTATGCTTGTGTGACAGATGCTCTACCAACTGAGCTATCTCCCCAGCCTGGGTTTCAGAAGTCAAGGCATGACCAGTCTGGTTCAGGCCTTACCTCTATTTGTATGATCTTGGGAAGGACTATGGACTCTTTTGGACTATAATATTCTTACATATGAATTGGTAGCTTTGGAACAGAGGTGGTGATATGAGCTTGTGGGGTCCAATTGTCAGCATGTCTTCCTAATTCTACATTCAATGTCCCACTGGTTGCTTGAAATCGGCATAGTGAGAATAGTTACTTCTTGGAAGTCAAATTGCCCAGTGCTTCATTCCCTCCTTTCCCCATTCATGCTCCCAGAGCCATTGTTAGCCATTTCCCAGGACAGCCTTGACTAGAGATTCCATCAGAACCAAATCACAAAAGCCTCGCTCTCACACTACATGTATATGGCTTGTAGTTGTATAGTAGGTTGAAAAAAAATGGCTTCTTCAGTATCTTTCGATTGTAAGCAAAGGAAAAACCCAATAAACTTGAGTAAGAAAGGAACAATTACAGAGTTACCACATTAGACAGAGCAGAAACAGGACAAGCTTCTGGGGAAGGATAGGCAATGGCTTGAGACTGCTTTTCTCTGACATTCTCTAAAGTATCCTTTTTCAGGGCCCACTTTTCAGGGCGCAGCTTTGCTCTTAGCAGCTGAAATGCCTGCAGCAGTTTCTGTTCTCACATCTTAGTGCCACAGTGAGTCACACTCTGAGCTGCCTTGTCTTAAAGTTCTAATCCAGAGGCTCTGGATTGTCCCATTCATTTCATAGGACCATGTGACTTCAAAGACAGGATCGATCCTTAGACTCAGCCCCAACCCTGAGTTCCTCTCCTGGATCCTCAGATCGGAACCCCACACTGCTGGCAAGAAAGTGTGATCTGAATATTGCACAAGTTAGGATAGACCCAAAACCCATAGGCATCCACCCCTACGTAGGCTTGTGCCTCTGTCCTGGACAGCAGCAAGCCAATTTTCTGCAATCAAATCTAGAAACTGATGGAGTTGGAGAAAATAGAAGAAACAATTTTTCCCTTTCCACTCTAGAAAATTATTTCCTGATGGGAAAAATAAAATCCCATGTCCAAAAATCAGAACTAATGGAGATTTTTCCCTATCGAGTGGCAATACAGCACACATTTCTTACTTAATGAAAAGTGAAACCACAGTGCTGTTAATGTCTTCAGATGTAACCTCACACATCCCAAAAATGATCAAGAAAACATCACGTCTTTGAAAGCTCTGGCTTCAGTGTCCACTTGGGATGTGTGGCACATCCCCGGCCTGTTTGTACATCGGAACAATTGGTTCCAAGCTTCCCCATTCAGTGATAGAATAACATTTTCTTGGAAATTCCAACCGTGTCATCTATCTCTGTCAGAAAATCGTCTGTGCACGATAAAGTGAAGTGCCACGACATGTCACTAATGAGAAACTCCCTTGTCCTCCCCATACTTCCAGATAGAACAGTAAGAATGTGGCAGAAGGTGGCCCTGACTAGTAACTCTGAAAGCCTAACAGAAACTCAGGAAAAAGCAAACTGTGCACCATTTGTCAGTCAGGAAAAAAAAAATCTGTTCTGATCATCTTTTATGTTTTCTTGAAAACATGATGCATACAGTTCCTTTTTCCCCAACCATAATTGATCTTAAATCTTATCATGTTGACTAAATGGGGCTCTGAGTGTAAATTTTACACTTTTTTAAACCCTCAGATGCACTTAAGTTTTACATAATGGACATTATGTTCACAGGGGACACATTTCTCCCTGGACAGCTTTAAAAAAAATCTAAAAGAAATCTAATTAAAATAAGCACAAACACAGTAATGGCTTAGCGATTTGTATGTAGCTGGCTCCTGGCAGTTCTCCTAGGTGCTTAAAGGACCCTTTGAAGGAAAGCTAAATGTGAAAACACTTTACTTATTTTGAATTCAACTACATCACAATGCTATGGACAGAGAGCTCAGTTTTAAAGAATGAAGCAAGTTTTAAATGAACTTCTTAGTAGTCAAAACAGATGTCATAGAGATCAGTGTTACAAAAACAGGACTGGCTTTTTATTCCCCAGGGAATAACATCCTCATTAATGCAGTGCTTAATCTTGATTTGCTCACAATATTATTGTATATGACTCTCTGATCTCCAAAGCCTGGAAAAAAGAGCAGAAGTTAGGCATCTGGAAACAAACACTCCTGCCAGAGATGTTGCATTGGAAGTGAAAAGTGATGATCATTTATTCATTTAACAAATATTTAATGAGCACCTACCATTCACCAGGCATCGTGACAAGGTAACAGTGTGAGAGTAACAACAGAGGATGAAATACTATTAAAAAAAGATATAAAAACTCATCAAACGCAGTAGTGTGGGGCCATTTAGGAAGCAAGCAAATAGCCTTAAATATCACAAAAATGTTCTAAGAAATTGATGCTTTAGGGACCACCCAGAGTCCATGAAAAGAGATTCAATTATGCCCAATACAGTCTAGAAAGGCAGAAACGAAACAGTGTGTTTTCAAGTGATAAAAAGAAAAAAAAGAAAAAATAAAAAAAATTTTTTTTTTTTTTTTTTTTTTTTTTTTTTTTTTTGCTACACAGAGATTAAAAGACCCAACAGGATCTCCTTCCTGAGGCTGGGGAGTTACCCTGTTCTGACCTGGTTCAACCATTAGACAGGAAAGAGTAAAGTAAAGACTGAGGTGAAGATCTGTCTTAGATCTTAAACAATTGGGTAAATGATCATGTACTTGATAAAAGATGTTTACAGAGAAGAGACTAGAAAAATCTCACTCAGTAGGTGCTAGTGAATTTCAGCTCCATGCAATGCATGGTGTTCCCTCTGTAGCAGAGGCAGACATCTTCTATCTTGTACAAAACTTTATTGAAAAGTGAATCATTTCTCTTAGAATGGGGGGAAAATGTCTACAGAGTAAAAACCCATTTTAGTCCATTGATATAATGTTTTGTTTGCTATTTTAGTATCAAAAGTAGATTATTTATATCTTACAAAGAAGTAGTAACCAAACACATGTTGCCCTGGTTCATGGAAAGGAAGGAAGTATTTCTTTCAAAAGAATTCCTGTGGTTGAGGCTGTAGCTCAGTTGGAAGAATGCTTGTTTTGCATGCACAAAGTCCTGGGTCTGACTTCCAGCCCTGCATAAATCCAGTGTGGTGGCATAAATCTGTAATCCCAGCATTCCACTGTCTGGATGTAGGGGCAGGAGGATTAGAAGTTCATGGTCATCCTTGGCTATGGTGACTTTCAGGCTAGCCTGGGGTATATGAGACATTTTCTAAGAAACAGAGAAAGAAAAAACAAAAGAATTCCTGCATCTATATGAAATCATAGTGAAATAAGGAACATCTCAAAATAGAGCAATTTTGCCACAAGGAACATTGTGCTGAATTAATTAGAAGTAGAGGTATATTGGTATTCTTAATACACTGAGTAAACCTAGCAGAAAGAATAAATGTAATCTCCAGTTTGGTACATTCCTCTGGGGGAGGATGAGTTCAACCTGTTACAATATCACAGCTTATGGCACGGATTTTCAGTTCCAGCCATAAAATGTCAGCTTTTGTTCACAAACAATTAAATTAATAAAATCAGTACTTTTATTGTTGATTATGAGAAGTCCATGGAATAAACCCAGCATATCTCCAATATGAACTTAAGAACATGGAAATAGATTCAGGCCTCCCATGGCTTCCTTTCAGAATGATGGAGGTGTATTGCCAAGGGGGAATGGAAAGCTGTGTGATGTCACATAAGAATGAAGGGCTTTACAATTTCATCTCTGAGAAAAACCCTAGAAACTGTACATGATCTACCACCTACAATGATTATTTTCAAATGTTGCACGACACCAGGAACAGGTGTTAACACTAAGACAGTGAAACTTGAGGCTCTTTTCTGGCTTTCAAAGCCCATGACTCACAAACACTGTGAGACAGGAAATGAGCTTAGAGATCTCGAGTATTACTCATGCCTCTATCTTCAAAGTGTCAGTCAGAACCATCCCACCATCCTCCGTTGACCTCAATTCTGTAAATTGCATAAGTGACCAAAAATTCCCTTCCCTACAACTATTTGGAAACCACAAGATATTTTCATAAATAGGTTTCTATAGCATGCTCCAATGAGAAGCAAGGAACTCATGCTTCCAGCGGAACACTATTGTGAACATGATGGATTTTAAGGTAGTTTCATGCTGAGTATTATTTCTGCGGTTAGGTAAAACAACTTAAGACCTGGAAGAAAAATATACAATACTTTCCATGTGGAATATAGTCATTTTTACTATCAAGAGCAGAGACACAAGCATTTTTTTAATCTCAAAATTCATCTATAAGAAAATGGAAAACTATTTCAGGAAGAAAGAATTAAATGCCTCTAAATATTCTACCCGGTATCCCTAGCATTGTGTGGGAGGGGCATGTGACTATTTATGGCCAGCTAGAAAATGACTTTCATGCAAGAGAAACATCCTGAGTCTAATTTCCTATAAACTGCTACGTTTAAAATTTTATTACCAAACAAAATGTGGTTTTGACAAACCAAAAAAGCAAAATGCAACATATTCAAAAACAGGGCACATAAAAATATTCATAAACTTTCCCTCAGGCCTTAGACAGTCATTATTACCTTACGAGGACCATTTTCCAAACTACAAGAGAAAATGGATTGTTTAAACAATATTATTTAACAATGTCCCATTAATTGACACTTCCCAGTTGCTGAGTTCACCCAATTACATTAGCCTTTAAACAGCCAGCACACTTCCATAATTTTTAATAAAAATGGCCATTTTGCAAGGTTTAACTTGCTAAATAAGGGTATTAATTTCAATAAAGCAATTAGCACATTTACATAATTTGATATTGTTATTTTAATAGAACACAAGAGCTTTAAAAAGCAGTTGCTAACACAGGAAGAAGAGTGGCCTGTTCACATGAAAATTAAAGTATGGATCCTTGACAAAAACTTCCTAAGAATAGTTCTTTATTTTTAGAAAATAGTGAAAAATAGGAAGCTAAGGGCCTGACAGTTGACATACAGTATGCTTCACCATTAACACCTGGACACTGAACTCTCGTGGAGAAGGGAGAGGGGAGGACCCTTCTTAAGGATGCCCTAGGGCATATGGCATTGGAGAAAGGGCATCTACACTTTCAGGGATGTTGTGATGGAGACAGGCCAACACGGTGTGATCAGTTGCTCAGCTACAGCGAAGAAGACGCTGCAACAGAAAACTAGGTAAACACTGGAAACATGCCACCGTAGCTTCCTTCCTTCCTTCCTTCCTTCCTTCCTTCCTTCCTTCCTTCCTTCCTTCCTTCCTTCCTCCCTCCCTCCCTTCCTTCCTTCCTTCCTTCCTTCCTTCCTTCCTTCCTTCCTTCCCTTCCTCCCTCCCTCCCTCCCTCCTTCTCTCCCTTTTGTATTTTGAGACAGGGTCCACAAGCTCCAGCTGGCCTGGAAGTCGCTATCAAGACCATCCTAGGCTGGTCTTGATCTCACAACGATCTGCTTGTCTCTGCCTCCTGAGTGCTGGGATTAAAGGCTTTAAGGTGTATGCAACCATGTCTGGCATGCTGGCCTTCTTGAAGAGCATGTCCACATTATAACATGACAAGTGTCTCCTCCCAGAAAGTGCTAGACAGGAACAGAAGGCCAGTCTGTCCTTGGGTGCATTCGCTTATGTTGACTGGATCTCCTGGTTGGTACCAGAGACTGGACATCTCTGGAGTCATGCTGGTTCTCCTCATTTCTGTCTTTAGTTGCTGATGTGAAACTCGTTTGAGGGGAGGGGGTGTTGTGGTATTGAAGAATAGATTCCCAGGCTTCTGGGCCTGTGGAAGAAAACACAGAGTGCAGCACTATTTTTTTTTTTTTTGGACCACTCCAATTAAAAGTAACATTTAGCACATATTTTTATGCAGGCAGAGGAGAATCCTTGGCAAAATAAAGAGAGGGAAGGGAGGTCCTTTGAGTTCACCTGGCTGCTGTGCTGTAGATGTACCTTGATAAAAGGTAAGGAGGAGGAAGTAGAGGATGAAGAACTGAAGCTAGAACAGCATTACAAGGAGCTCCCACCCAGCATTAGCCCAGCTCCTACCCGCCTCCTAAGCCTTCTTTCTAAGCAATCCAAGCCCGACTTTGTTATTCAGCACACACCTTGGGGCTAGACTATTGACACAGCCTATAAATCAAAACCAGACATGCTAAGTGACATGTTCAGGATCTCACAGCAAGTTCCCAAGGATAAATAGGGACAAAAAAAAAAAAAAAGGAAATATCCAAATATCCATACCAAAAAAGGCAGAGGGAATGGAATAGTTGAGACAAAGAACGGCATTTGTTTTGGAGTCACAATGACTTATGTCTAAATTCATGCCAGAGATGTGGCCTTAAATAAATTATTGACCAGTGCCGTGTTTCTGTATCATCAGCACAATTGGGACAGTACCTTCTGCCCCAAGTTGTCAAGATTTACAGAGGAAATACACATAAAGAATGTAACACCGTTCTTAGCACAAAGTGTGTGCTTCAAGTCTTAGATGGAAGTAAGTCCAACCTTACCAACAATGTTGAAGACTAGATCTGGGAAGATGTGGATAGGCATTTATCTATATTACAAGAGATGAACTTCTTCACTTCTCTGCCTCAGTATGGGAAGGAGTCTCTGATTTAGGTGGGACTTAGTGGATAGATGCCTGGGGGAGCAGAAACAATATATACAAAAGTAATGTCAAGAAATTAATGAATTCTTTACTCACTCTGTAAGCTATACTTTGGGTAGGGCTGGAGGCTTCATGTTGGTAACCATTTAAAATTTAAAACATACAACTTTTGCATTTGCACTGCTGGGATTTCTTCAATAAAACATATTTATTAACCTATCATGAAGACTTATTCTTTCAATTAATTACCAACAATAGAAATTCAAAGCAATCCATTCTCTAGACAACACTGGAAACTGGGGACTAGGGAGGTGGTACAGGCATCTGTGGTCATCAGCAGGCCCGTGGAAAGGGAGGCAGAGTCTAGACTTAGGTTTCAGGAACTTGAAATATTCCAGTTGGAAAAAAAAGAAGAGAAGAAAGAGAAAGGAATAGAAGGAAGGGAGGAAAAGGAGTCTTTTGACTTTTATTTATGCATCTTGTGATCAAACTGAGTGTTCTGACTACAGATCAGGAAGCTGGATTTCACAAAGGGAGATGTCCTATCTCTGCCTTTTCAGAGCCATTTCACTGAAAGGCACTTTTTAAATCCAAGACACTCTCTGAGCACTTGTTGTAACCCTTGCAGTGTGTGGCGTGTCTTGCATTGGGGACTTTAGAGGAACTCCACAGTCACAGTCCCCTTCCCATCAGCTAACAGCTTAGCAGGAGGCAGTAAGACAATGGATGTCACGATTCTGAAATGTCTGGAAAGTGGCTGGGGCTTGTGAGAGGTGACAGTTGGACATGGATGGGGCGATCGTCACTACAGTCCCTGGGAGAGAAGTCTTGAGCTGGGGCCTCATGGATGATCTGGAAGAAATAGAGAGTGTAGAGAGGGAATTTCAGGCATGAGAGGAAGCTAGGGGCGGAAGAAAGTTTAAAACGACCTTGACCTGCCAGAAGTGGGGCAAAGGCTATAGTCAGAGACATGAATTGAGATAAAAGTAAAGAATCGCTGTAGAGCACTGGAGAGCACAGGGTCGTGTTCAAGCAGGGAGCAATGGTCTGAGTGACACTCAGGAGGGCCCCATGGGAGGATGCTGCAGAAATGCGAGTGGGGAGGGTGGGAGTCTGACAGTGGTATTTGTGAGGATGAGAAGTAGTCAAGGAGCAGTCGACATGTTTAGGTGTTAACTCCAGAGTCTGAAAGTGAGCAAGTAAGTAGTTAGCACGTGACACAGCAGAGTGCAGAGCATTAGTATTTGTGAGGAGAGTGCAGCTTGATGAAAACAGACTTGTTACTTAGAGGTTTTCAAAGAAAAGGTGCAGATCCTCTCTGTCTCTCTGTCTCTGTCTCTCTCTTTCTATGTTTGTGCATTTTCCTTTTTAAAAAAATTTTACTTTAGTTTTTTATCTCTTTGGCTTTTTGGAGACAGGGTCTTGCTGTATAGCCCATGCTGGCCTTGAACTTGCAACAATCCTCCTGACAGCCCCACAAGTGCTGGAATTATGGGTGTGCACCACCATACCCAGTGTTTTTTTCTTAAAATATGTCTTGATATGTAACCCCAAATACCTCCTTTAAAAGAACATAATTCACTTGATAACATATCACAGAAACTATGCTTGCATTAATCCAGAATAAAACACTTGATCAGGTTGCAGATAAAAGGAATTATTGGGTTTTGCTGAGAATCAATTTTCTGTGCCTTTATTTGAATTTGTGATTGGTGATAAATGTGAATTAGCATGAACACAACAAACAACTGGAACAGAACTTTGCTTGTGGCCTTTGTTTTACTGGAGAATAAATGAAGTCCTTCTAATTGGAAAACTGAAGTGTGAAATAGAAATCTGGAATTTATCAGTCAATTACAGGGTACTGGAAGTGGTGGTCAGAAGACACTGGCCGGAGCCCCACTGAACGGCTGACACAGCCCACCTTTATATACCTGAGTATATACCTGCCTTTATATACCTGAGTATATACCTGCCTTTATATACCTGAGTATATACCTGCCTTTATATACCTGAGTATATACCTGCCTTTATATACCTGAGTTGGTTGGCAGCCGCTGTCATTCTTGCATCAGACTCAGTCGTCTTCCATGTTTCCCAAACACTGAGCATCATACACTTGGTGACTGGAACTCACTGCCACCCTTGCCTGAGGCATTATTCGCCCAGATCTTCCTGTGTTTATGTGGCTCAGCATTTAAAACTGGCACAAATAAAGCAAGTCTCCCCTGACTATTTTACCCTAAGTGGTGTCTTCCATTCCTCTAATCTATCTCTTTCTTTTGTATCTTAAAACTCTGAAAACACTGCCTTGATAATATTCAACACTTGCTGAGACTGTTATCCAGCCATCGCCTTCCTGTTCAACAGGCTACCTCTTCCCCAAGAGACCGAAAGCTTGACTTAGCACAGCACTCATTCCCTAGAAACTACTTAATCCATAGACCACAGCAGATCTTCAATAACAATATTGATTAAATGAATGAGAACAATACAGGGCTGGTTTGAAGATTTTAAAAAAGATTGTATTTTTATTTTGTCCAGGCACAGTGATATACGCTTTTAATCCCCAGCTCACAGGAGGCAGAGGCAGGCAGATCTCTGTTAGTTTGAGGCCTGCCTGGCCTACAAAGCAATTTCTCCGCCATCTAGGGCTGTCTAGAAGACCTTTTATCAAAAAAAAAAAAAAAAAAAAAAGAAGAAAGAAAAAATTATTTTATTTTTAATTATGTGTGTATGTGTGCGTCTGAGTACGGGTTTGTGTCTGTGAATGCAGTGCCCACAGATGCTACAAGAGGGTGTCAGATCCTTTGGAGCTAGAGCTACAGGTAATTGTAAACTGCCTGACATAGGTGGTGGGAACCCAACTCTGGATCTCTGTAAGCACAGTAGCACTTCTTAACCACTGAGCCATCTTTCCAGTCCCAGGACCATTTTAAGAAAAGCTTTTGTTTATATAGAAGAAGATTCACAGTTGCTAAGAAACTAAAGTCACCCAGCAAGTAAAAAGAAAAATTACTATTTTGTTCTCAAAGCTTCTTTTCCAAAGTCATTTGTAAATGTGGGAAGAAAGAAAAGCCACAGAGGCCTAACTGTGTGCTATAAAGAAGTTTTCTAGCTACACTAATATTTAGTGGTATCAATACAGTAATGATATAAAACACAATGAGATGTTAAAGCAAGAATGGAAGCAGGAAGGGATACACTGGGAACGGCAGCCTCACCTGGGACGGGTCACCCAGTGTGGAGGAAGCTTTCTAATGAATACTGTGACCTGTGTGGTCAGAAAGGCTGTAACTCTCAGGGTTGCAGGTTTTGAACACTGGCTTATAGCCACTTTGGTCACTAGTTCATGTGCTTGCCAGGGGAGGTGAGCATCCAATTTTGGTAAATGGAGGCCTGTTTTCTTTAGAACTTGTTCATCAAATATTTATGGAGTCTCACCTAGGTGGCAGTATTACACCAAGTACTGGGGATAGCAGTGCAGCAGTTAGAGTTCCTGCCCCTAGGAGCTCACTTTTTAGAGAGACAGAAAATCATCAAGTAAGTGGGAAAAGTGCTCTTAAGGAAGCTAAAAAGGTGGTGAGTTACAGAATGCAGTAAGTATTGAAAATAAGGTTCCCAGGAAGGCTGCCTTGAATCTCATGCTGGCTTTTGCTCATCCATTCATTTCTTCACACAAGTATTTACTGAGCACTCACTGTTTGCTCTAGGACCTGCCTGTGCAACAATAAACTTCGCAGACAGAACCAGTACCTTGAACGGTTTAACCTTCTTATGGAGAATGCAGATTCTACAGAGCATGTAAGTAGATGGCACAGGACCTTAGAATGCAGTCAGTGCTAAGAAGGTAAAAATTCACAAGGAAGAGGACCAGAGCATGTTGATGGTTAATGTCTCATTATAGCTACTGAAATACAGTGTTTGAGGAAGGCATGCAGGAACTATGCAGGACAACCAGTTATGGGGTGTGAGAAATGTGGGGCAGTCTTTAAAGGGCTCTGTGATAAGCAATGCTCGATCAGTTCAAGAGATAGTTTCTGAGCACCTACTATGCGCTTGCTCTAGAACCAGAAAGCGCAGTGGTAGAAGGAGACGAGGGGAGGGAATGCATCTGCATCTAAGGGAGGGATATTAAGACAATGGGGCAGCACAGGCAAAGGTATGGAGGTGAAAGAATGTCCAGCGTGTTTCAGGGACACAGAGAACTTTGGGAGTACAGCCAAGGGGCAGTGGGCAGAAGTCAGAGAAGTATCTGAGTTTAAACGGTGGAAGGCTTTCCAGATTACTGTCACAATTCTGGTTCTTAATGAGAGATGCAAGGCCTTTGGAGTGCTGTGGGGGTCTTGATCTGACTGTACCTGGCGCCCTCTGGCGATAGTGCTGAGAATGCACTTAGGTAGGAAGGAGGAGCCAGAGAACAGATCTGGCAACTACAGGGTTGGGTTGGATTTTGGAAAGGGGAAGAAATTGATGCCTGAGTACAGAAAACTTAGCCAGGAGGAGATAGCATGGAGTGAGGATTCAGCGGATAACAGAGGCAGGGCATCTAGGCTTTATTTTCAATATAAGGAAAACCACAGACACTAGGACCCTTGCACCTTGGCCCGCCTACTCACGCCTTTCTGTGCGGAGTGGGCCTTTGTCAACAGTGGGACTAAAAGTGAGCTTTTTAACGCACTGACTAAAAAGATGCCTTAATTTTTAAATAGCATGCCAATAGAGTTATAATTACTGAACACACAACCTCGTGTGTATTTAATGACAGATGCAGTGATTACAGTGTTAAAGTCCTTCAGGGATAAAGAAATCTGAAACTATCATTCTAGCTCCAAAGAGGGTTGTAGCTGGCTGCCTCATCTCCTTCTCTACCAACACATTGCCTCATTTCTTTACCACGACCCACACTGGAGAAGGATCTCTTCCTGCAATTTAGAAGAAAAAGACCTAAGGCCCAAATAGGAACATATTTAAGAATTCACTTTAAAAGTTAAACATTAACTATTGTAGACCTATCTCTTTTACTCCTTTGTAACTCCAAAGGGTCCATGTAATTCTTGGCAAAAAAATTAAAATAGTTTTGCTCTCTCTCTCTCTCTCTCCCTCTCTCCACCCTTCCCCACCCTCTCTCTCTGAAAATGAGCAACACCTCATTCTGACCACACAGCATCCTTTACATCAGACAACCTGAGTTAATGTACTCAAAGAATGGCTTATCTCTGATGGGTACACGGATGGGGTTCAAGTGATTCCTTTTTTTCCAAAATATTAACAGCTAATCATGCAGCCAGCCGTAGCCACATGCTTGCTGACACCACTAATTGTCTGCTTGTAGGAATCAGTGCCTGAGGGAAGCCAGAAGTGACACAGCTGAGCTTCTCTGAGTAAGCCGAGTAGGCTACAGGGTGACACATGGGGCCTGATAGCTGGAAGCTTTGAGGAGAGGTAGTCCACCAACTTGTCCTGCTTGTCAGCAGTCCTGGGATGAAATCTCCTGGGCATCTTTGAGAGGTTTATTGCTATGGCATAGGTGAAGTGGGGAGGAACTGACCTGAGGATTTTGTGTCTGGGTTAATTTAATTTCAAAGTGGAAGCAGTCACAGATAATGGTCCCCAAACAGTACAACAAATGTTTATCCCATTTGGGGGATGAATTCTCTCAGATCATATTGGAAATGGGGACCTAAGGCATGGTAGGCAGAATAATGAACTCACAAGCATGTCCACATCCTAATTCGCAGACTTTGTGAAAATGTTACATTGCATAGCAACGGGAGCTTTGCTGATGTGATTAATGATGAGCTCTGTGGATGTTTCTCCTGGAGATGGAAGACTCCCTTGGATTATACAGATGATGTGATCCATGTATTCTCCCAAGTGGAGACTCATTCCTGGCTGTGTTCAGAGGATATAGAGCAATAAGCATAAGACCAGAGAGATGCCATTTTGCTGACTTTGAACACAGAAAAGGGGGCTATGGCCAAAGAATTCTGGCAGCCACTAGAAGCAGGCAAAGAGCAAGGAAGCACTCCTTTCTAGACACCCCAAATAGAAACAGCACCCTAATACCTTGATTTTAGGCCTGTGCAACTCCTTTCGCACTTCCCATATACAGAACAACAGCGATAATAAATGTATCTTGTTTAAGTCACTGTTTGTGGTAATTGGTCACAATAGCAACAGTGAAATTAATACACAAGGTTTTAATTGCTTTTGTTGCAAAATTAAAACACTTAACATTTTTATCACTCTTTCTAGTGATGTAATATGTCTGATATAATATGTTTAGTGATGTAATACATCCTAATATTTAGGATGTAATCATCCTAAGTAATGGTAGTGGACCATATGAACTGACTTCTCTCCACATGGAAATTGGAATCAGGAATAATGTCAAGCAAACACGGAACAAAAGGCGGCCTTAAGGCAGACAAATCTCTCAATATTATTATATGTATATGGGATTAAGAGAGAGAATCGTTATAAACCTGCTCTTAAAAAATGAAGTAATCGGACAACTAGAATTTACGGGTTATGCTAAATATGCGTGCTTATTTACAACACTTTGTCATTTGTAGCAGTTTACTCCACATTCTAGCACAGCTTCCTCTCCTGCACAAACTTCACTTTACATCCTGTTCTGAGTAATGCATATTACATGCAAGTAACTTGGGGAATTTAAAGCTGCAGTATAATATGTAAACAATAATAAATCATCGCCTTCTTTTCTCTGAGCTTCTACTTTCACTCAAAAGCTCTAATATTAGCCAACACCTCTACTTAAATTATGGCCTCCCTTTCAACCAGGGAGTATACATTATTCTCCCTCACTCTTGAATACATTGCCTAAGAAGATGCACCAAAATAAATAAATGCAATATTTCAGAGGAAAAAATGCAAGTGAACAGAATCCGTTTACAAACACAGCAATGAGACATGAGCATCTGTTCTAACTACTCACTTATAAAAGGGGGTGGGGAGACTCACTTAAGATCCACAATAAATTCACTTCAACAAATACACTGAATGCCTTTCAGAGAAAAGACCTGGTATATGAATGAGGGCTTAGACTCATCATTTGAGCCAGAGATGGTGCAAAGGAACCAGGAATGAGAACATTCTTTGGTTTCATCACCCATCCAACCACTTAACTGATGAATTCTTGATCACCATATGATATTTTACACTTCTTTTCAGATTTTTAAATAGGCTTCGCTACATTTTATTTTTCACTGTTTTTGTTTGTTAACAATTTAAGGTCAACTAAGTCTACTACTTTCAGGTAGGTAAGTAATATTCCACTCAAAAGAAATTCATATAAAATATGGGATTAGAGGCTGTTACTTTGTGTTTTGCGGAACATTTGTCATGGAAATGGAAAACCGGTTTTGTTTTTTTGCCTTGTATTTTAAAGATTCAGAAATACTATGTTATAGTGAAGTTTATGAAGATTTTCTGGACACAGAGCTTCCCCAACTTTATGGGACTTGGAATCTTCAAGTACAATTATTTCCCATAGAAAATATGGGCATCATTCAGTGTCTGTAGGGGACTGGTTCCAGGGATGCCCCATGATACCAACATCCATGGGTACTCTCATTCTTCATATAAATTACACAGCAATTGCCTAGAATTATGTACATCTTCCCAGATGGTTTGATATTGTATGATTACTTACAATACCTAATATAGTATGAATGATATGTAAATAGTTGTTGTATAATTTAAGAAATAATGACAAAAGGTCTATACACATTCAATAGATCTGTAAATTTTTGAAATATTTTCCTATGCTTGATCCTTGATTGTTGAATGCATGAATGTGGAACCCATAGACATTCAGCTAGCAGATGCGGAGGCTGAACATACAGTACTATCCTGCAGCCTGTCAACGGAACACTGTTTAGGGAAGGCTATTCTCAAGCAAGGTTCCTCAACCTGGGTACTTGGACCTCCTGTGCCAGTACGTCTTTGCTCTGGCTGGGGTGGGTGGTTTGGAAGGCTGTCCTATGCACAGGAGGGTTAGCAGTGTCCCTGTAGTCTATCCACGAGATGCTAGCAGCTTCCTACTGTACATAACAAAAATGCCTCTGGATACAGCCCAAACTCTTTGGGGGGCAAAGCTGCCACTTGCTGAGAGCCAGTGTTCTAGAAGATCTGCTCAGACAGTGGAAGGCTTCTGTGTGTGCAACCATTTCAGCCATTGTAATTTTCTTTGCTTTTAGCTACAGCAATATGCCTAAACACCAGGCACACTTGGCTATTTACTACCTGTCATTCTGCTCTCCTTCTCAGCTCATCAAACATTCATCTCACCTTTTGCCTCCTCGAAACACATTCTTTCCCTGTGGAAACCAAACTCCAGCTGTTCAAAGCATTCCTCT
Source organism: Nannospalax galili (assembly GCF_000622305.1). NCBI lineage: Eukaryota > Metazoa > Chordata > Mammalia > Rodentia > Spalacidae > Nannospalax > Nannospalax galili. The sequence continues at coordinate 4,224,062 of NW_008347571.1, read as the reverse complement.
GGTCTCCAGGATCCTCTGAACGTAAACCCTTAGGAAATTTTCTCGTACCCTAGTGCTGTCCTAAAAATCTTAATTCTTGTCCCTGAAGAGCTGTCTTTCCTATTTAGTCCTTTGCGACATGTCATTGAAACCAGGTGTACTGACCCAAGAAAGAACACGGTCTAGTGGGGACTTCACAAGCGTGTAGGTCAATCATTTCAAAAAGTGTTTCCATCCTGAAATTGCCTTGAAAGGTGATGCATGTTTCATTAGGAGAGGGATCTGTAATATGACAATTTCCTTCTTCCCTCCCATTTTACTGTATTTCCAAACCTGACCCCGCTTTCTTCAGTGAATTGCTTTCATCTTTCTTTGGTTTATATACAACAGCAGAAGGATGCTTCCATAGCTAAAGATGTGTTACCCACCTACTGATGAAGCTCAACATCAGGACCCCTAGGAACAATCATTAGTACTTCCTTGGGGATTATATATCTTCACTGTTGTGCTCTGTGTTTCACACATTTTATCCATAATTCATGGGCAAATGAGCTGAACATCGGGAAGAGTCTCACCACCGTGCAGATAAGGAAGCTGGAACTCAGAAAGGCTAAATCACCAATGGTAAACAGACTGGCAGATGTTTAAGGAAAAAAAACAAAAAAACAAACAAAAAAAACCCAATCTAAACTACTGACTTAAACTAGATTTTTCTTAACTAGAGCCTGCTTGGTTATGCTTAGAAGTTGATTTATCTTAAATGTGTATAAATCTGGGTCTATAAACTCATATATTTCCACCAGCCTGTAAACTACATGGGTCTTTCAGAGGGTTAGGCAGGCTCTGTGCTTTTCAATACCACCAATGGCTCATCTGAATGCATTCCTCCAGAGCCTTTTCGTAGTGATTTCATGTATGCTGTCCTGGTGAGGCAGAGGGCACCATGCTGCTGTTCTTGCTTTAGAGAACCCGCAGAACAGCTGTAAATTGCCCCTCACCAGCCCTTCTGTGAGGCTCAGGAATAGGACATAATTTATCAGGCAATAATCCCAGCAGTGTTTCACAGGGGCCCTTAGAGCAGGGCCGGTTCTGCAGAGACCAAATGGAGAATGGAATCAATCATTTAGACACGTTAAAAAATACACCAAATTGAGCTGGTTGCAGCTTCTATGAACTTGACTCTCCAAAGGGAGCCCAAATCCCTCAAGTTACAGTGGAAGAGGTCAACATGTCCCTTTGGATGGGAAAAAGAAATCTCTGACAGTATGTCTAAAATCTAATTCATATATCAATGCTAGATATTCAGACTTTTAGACTGGCCCAGACCTTGGAAGATCACTGATTTAAACAAAAATGCCTTCAGGAATTCGCAATGCTAACATCTCAAAAGATGAGAAGTCAGTATAGTTGGCAAGCACAGAACAAGTAACTTTCAATCCCAACTCCAAGCACATTCTGTTGTTCAGTATAGCGTCTGTGAGCGAATGGACACAGGTTCTGCCCCACAGATGAAGCAAACCTTATTCCTTTGAATCGCCACGTGCAGATTCAGAGACTGAGGCTCAGAGAGGTGTACCAAGGGCATGCAGCCTGCCAATCACACAGCTTAGATTATTAGCAGGCGCTCAGTCTGAAGGTCATGCTCATTTCCTTTGCTAAGTCTATCCACCAGGAAGGGAAGAAAATCCTGCTTCAAGAATCACAGAAAGGACCTTTGTATTTTAAACACCAATGAAGCCTCAAAAGAGATGAATGGCATAAAAACTATAGCATTCTAGCTGAAATTAATAAGCGTTCAAGGAGGCAAATAATTCAGAATATGAAGTGTGTGTCGATAAAATCATTCACATTCAACTCTTGAGATATTTAAGGCTCTCTGAGAATGTCTATTTCTAAGTGGTCTCATTTGGAGAATTTTAAATGGGAGAAGTGGTATCAGTTTCACCATCCAAAATACTGAGTTGAAAAAAAAAAAACCCAGAGAACCAAAATACTGAGTTGAAGGTCAAGTTAAAGAATGCAGAGCAGGGTAGTCTTGGTGGTAAGGGATTGTGCAAAAGCTGAACAAATATGGCTGTATGTAAATGTTACCCACTTGGTAACACAGGACTTATCATCGATCTCTCCGGATTTTAGTATCATACATGGTAATGGCTTGCTTCAGAAAGGTGAGTTTAAACAGTTTCCAGACCCTGCTGTTCACTCCCCACTTGCATTCTCAGGACTCAGGCAAAGCAAAGCTCTCTATTTTATTTTTGACACTTTCACTGGAAGCTTTTCAGCTCACTTCATTTACTAAAAGCATAAAGTACAATTAATTTGTTTAAATGAGAGAAGTTATTTCATGAGTTTTGCAACCCTTGTGCCTTCTGCATTTCAGGGGTCTCCTCACCGAAAGGCCACAATCTGGAAGTTATGTAAATAATACCAATAAAAGCCAATGAGTGAAACAGCTGTTAATTCCAACTGACATTAACCCATTGCTGATGAAAAACTTGGATCTTGGTATAAACTCTCAGATGAAAGGCACTGGGATGGTGGGAGTTCCACAAACATGACGGGACAAGGAGGGGTGTGTGGCACTCGAGGAGATGAAAGCTAAAGGGGACAGAGGAGCAGATTGCTAGAGAAAGCATGAATGTTAAAGAGACACCTTGTGATCCGCCAAACACAGTCTTCCAGGCATCATCTACCCCAGAGGACTTGTGCTCAAGCCTGCATGACAGGAGCCACTATCTTCACTACAAAGGAGCTCACTACTTTTCTATGTTCCTGGGATAATTTTGGAAGAGTGGGGCCATGTTCCTGTGTGGCCGGGCAGAGCCATGAGCTCACAGCACAGGCTGTTGACTGTGGGTTTGTACAACAGCTGGCAGAATTTCCTTCACTCTAAGCTCTGCCCTCTTCAGTTATGGCAATAAGCTAAGTGTGTCTAATTACTGGACTTCCATATTACCTCTTCTAAAAAGTCTCATTTGAAACACGCTCAGTGGATTAAGAAAATAGAGGGAGGGGCTGGGAAGGTGGTACAGTCAGTAAAGTGCTTGCTGCATAAGCATGAGGACTGAGTTCAGTCCCTAGCACCCATATAAAAAGCAGGCATGGTGGTGCTTGTAATTTCAGTGCTGGGTAGGTAGAGACAGGTGGCTCCCTGGGGCTCACTGACCATCTAGCTCTAGCCTACTTGGCAAGTCTCAGGTCCTAGTGAGGGATCCTGTTTCAAAAAACCAAACAAAGGAAACAAATCTAAACACAAGACAAAAATACAGCTGCTTTCCTTTTTCCTTTACAAGGATTCTACATGGAAAGATGTGGGAAATTCACTGAAAATTTAAATTGCCATGATCTTATTGGCCCTAGGAATGCTTCCTCAATATTATTAATCTTGGCTGAATTCTGTTTAAAGTTTCTGTATTCACAACTTTAAAGTCAAAATACCCTATGGGCCAAAACAATTAAAAAATGGGCTGTCATGGCCTCTCTAAGCCCCTTCCCTTCTGGGCTTCTAGAAGTACTACCATTAGCAAAGACTTCTTGAAAAACTTCCAAAGAAGCAGGTAGTTGTCACCTGTTAGAGATATTTTCTTCTCTGGACACCATTCCAGTTAAATTGCTTTGACTACTTCTGTGCCTTTTCCCGAGACAAAGTGTTTCTCCTCTGGCCCATTTTGCCAAACCGAGTTCCTCAGTCCTCCTTGCTCTGGCCTTCCCCCTTTGCTGTTCTATTTTGTTTTCCAGGTGTGGTGCAATATTCATCATTCCAGCTTCCCTTTCTAAATCCAGAAGATCCTTATGTCAGGGGCTGTATCCTGCTCCTCTCCATAGTCATAAAGTCTCATACTGAGCCCCACTAACAGCAAAGACAGATTATCGTACTTAGTAAAACCAAGAAGCAAGGCTTAACATCTCACACCCATCAGTGCCTCACGTCTATCTGAACTGACTTGGAATTCATTTCCTCACTTACTATGCGTTTGCAGACTCTACTCATCTTTCGATCTATGCTGCAGTGTGGGCTGGTGGAGACAGCCCCAGCAGAATGTGTTTCAGGAACAGGACATGGTTGGTGTGCTAATCAAAAGGAAACTCCAAGAATCTCATAGCTTTTGAGTTGGCAGATATTTCTTAGGCGTATCTCATAAACCATTTCAAGTTTATATCCTTCATTTGCTAGACTCTGAGAGAAAGGGCATTTCTTGTTATAGTCTGGCATCACTCAATGATGAGGATATGTTCTGAAGTATGCCGTTAGGTGATTTCCTCAGTGCCCAGTCATCTGAGCGAATTCACACAAAACTACATGGTTCAGGCCAGCCACTCCGGATGGCCTCTTGATGCAGTCAGGAGATGAAGCAAACACATGAAACAGGCTGATTCCCCATGGTATGGAGAACTGTCCACATTAAACTCTACTTATATACAGTGAAGGAGCACATACAGAATAAACCTAAAAAATAAGTAGACGAAGCAGTAACATGGTCATTTATCAGTAAGTATTATTACAGTACACAACCATTCAAGCTATGTTTCCATATGATTGGTGGTACAGTAGGCATGTTTATACCAGTGTCACCCCAGAAATGGGAGGAGAGCCTTATGCTATACATCTGTGATGGCTGGTTTAACCATCAACTTGTCACAATCTAGAATCCCCTGGGAAGGGAGTTTCAATAAGGTATGGTCTAGACCAGGTTGGCCTGTGGACATGTCTGTGGGGGATTGTCTTAATTACACTAATTGAGATGACAAGACACAGGCCATAGTGAGTGGCATCATTCTGTAGGCAGGAGATCCTGAACCCTTTAAGTATATAGAGAGTGAGCTGAGTGCAAGCAGGTGTGCATTCATTTATTCCTGCTTCCTGACTTCTGATGTAGAGTGACCCACTGTTTCTGGCTGCTGCCACTATGAATTCCCAACAGTGATGGAATACACCCTGGAACTACAAGCTGAAACAAGCCCCTTCTCCCTTAAGTTGCTTTGGGTTAGGGTATTTTATCATAGCATTGCCACAGCAACAGAAACAAAACCAAGGCATCCCATCACCATAGATACAAGTCATAAGCTGACAGCAATTTTCAGTTCCTTCATAATCTTACAATTCTGAGAAAAAATGCAAACATAAAAGTATCTTGCAGGCATAGCTTAGTGACAGAACATGTGTTTAGCATGTGCAAAGCCATGGGTTCAACCCCATGTGCCAAACTATACAAGCAAAAAATCTTAAGGGATAGCTACATATATGTGACCCACAGATGACCAAAAATGTTGCTGTGTGGTACATGACTTGTTGCTCAGCAGTGTCCCTACAATAGCAGTTTTTGGTCCATATACTGGTAGGTCAGAAAATCCTGAGCACCGAGCCTTGGGAGACCAAGTCTCCCCCAAACAAGAAGGTGGGATTCCAAAAGCATGGGTAGGTCAGCAGGAAGCAAGGTCCCTTTTGCTCTTGCTTCGCATCTTTGCCAGGCACTCAGCAGAGAACAGACCCAGCAAGGTCCCTTCTCCGTGCTCCATACAGAAGCAGAAAAGAGCAGAGGTAAAATCTATGACGAAGGGTAAAGGATATTCTCAATCCATGCCACTTCTTACCTAGTAGCAGAGGAAGCAACTTTAAAATACTCTTGCCTTAGCCATCTACAAAGAAAACTGCACCGTAGGCTTACAGTACAACATGAAAATCAAGACCCCTTCACAAAGAAGCAATAGAAAAAAGTGTTTGGAAACACATGGAAATCCCTACACTTGGTCATATGCCTGGGGATGGAGAAAAGGCTTTGTGAAACGTCCAATTCCATGTCCCTAACTTATTACAGCACAGGCAGTCCGAGTCAGATGGCAAGGCCCAAGGAGCCCTCACTTCTTTAGGGTTAAGCTTCAATGATTTGATGTTTCCTCTGCTTGGGCAGGTTATGAAAAACTTCCATATTTGTGCACGGGACTGTTCCTTCATCTTGTAGAAAGATAAATCCAGGCCTTGTCAGAAAAGATATCATATTCACGACACTTCTGAACTATACCATGAGGGATTCAATACAGGGAGCATTGAGGAGGAAATGAGAAAAATGGGAGCAAATGAAAACGTGCACTTGAAAGGCAAGAAGAGAAGGGCTACGAGAAGGGCGTAGGAAAGTTCATTCATGCATATGCAGATGTATGCATGTGCATTCATGCGTGTGAGTGTGTATACATACGTAGCTGAGCATGCACATATATATGTGTGTGAATATGTATGTATGCTTGCATATGCATGAAGCTCTAGTGTTTGTGCATATATGTATAGGCTTCGGCTTGTGTGTGCACGCACACACACACACATATATACATAATACACATACACACATGGGGGTAGAATGAGTGCATGTGTGTGCACCTGAGTTTGTGTTCAAGATATGTGTATGAACTTGCATATGCATGAGAATATGAAGTGTGTGCACACTTTTGTGCACCTGAGTTTGTGGGTATGCATATATATGTGTGCTTGGGTTCACTGGCATATATAGGTATGTTCTTACATATGCATGTGGGTGTAGAGTGCATGCACATGTGTGCTTGAGTTTGTGGGTGTGCATATGCTTGTGTGAACTTTCATGTTGATATACATGATCGGTATGTATCCATGCTCCCACTAGTAAAATGATTCACTAGGAAGACAGGATAAGTCAAATTAAATAGGAAGCTGCAACTGGAGGGCTCTCAGCTGGCTTTGGCACAGAAGCCCAGCGAGACCACTGCAGGATGGGAGCTAAGCAGCAGCTTCCTGACTTCTGGGATGTTGATTTGGTACCTTACACCAATGTTACATTTTAGAAAAGAAGAAAAATATCATCTTCATAAGGAGAAGAATGCATGGTAGAGGCTCAGGGAATTTAGTGCATTTTAGTAACAAGAGAAGAGGAGCTAGCACATTTGCTGGGAAATGTAAACACTGCTTATTCTTTCTTAAATGGCATTAAATAAACACACATGTGTATACACATAGACATAGACAGGTACACATATACATACATACAGAAACACAAGCTATGACCGTCTCTGGCAGGAAAATACTTCTGCCAACTCTTTTAGGTTTTGGCACACACTCTCAGATGCTTTCAGAAAGAAGTCACTGAAATCTACACCCAGAGTGAGCTGTTTATTTAATAAGGGAAATGCATGCATGCTAACACATATAGGCATCTGCTGAGAGAAATATTCTGTCATTTTAGAGCATGTAAACTGTTTTCTTCACTCAACTCCTACTGGAGATGAACACTGAAAAATGTATTCTAATTTGCTCATGTTGAGATTCATGTTTAATTCCAGGTTCAGAAAACCCTCCCCACATACAGTTTCCACTCTGTGTTTCAACCTTTACTGAAGCTGTGTATATGGTCTGAATAAGACCAACAAGGAAAGGCCAAAAGTCAGTTCCTAGACTAGGAGAGAAACAGATGCCAGGCAATTCAGCGGCCTCCTCCCTATGAACAAAAAGTAGGCAAAACTTTCAGCGGTGAAGGAGTTTTGTAAAATGATCCAGTTACACAGATGCAGCATCCTAGATTAAGAGAAATAACTCTAAAGAGAGAAATTACTATACTTTCTTCACTGCAAGAGAGAGTTGGTTTTCCCCTCACGTTTTTGTATTCACATTTTGGAAATGAGGATTAAATTTGCATTTGTACATTTAATTTTCCCTGTAATCCTCTTATGTACAAAATATCTTATAATTGATGATACCTTAAAACTTATTCATACGTGGCATACACAGTAAAAACATAGAGTTTTGAGATATTAATGATTTTTGCCTTTCTGACTTGTTAAACTCATTTTTTTAAAGGCAGCAATTCACTGTCTGAGGCTTAGAAATGGAAGTATAACCTCATTTGGGGGCTAATTAAGATCTAGTTGATTGAAGCTTAACCTACTTCATCCTATCCTGAGGTAAAGATGAATGAAGTTTAGTCCTTCTCATAAAAGAATGTTGTGTTAACAAGCAAAACACCTTTTCAGGGATATCACAAGGATTAAAAAATAACCAGTGGAATTTGCACCACAAATAGAATCTAAACAATGTATTGAAAAACAGAAGACACATCACTCATAGGTCAAGGCTGCTCGAAAAAAATAAAACAAAAACCAAACAAAATACAACTTTTTTTTTGGTCTTTTTGAGACAGGGTCTCCCTGTAGCCTCAGCTGACCTGGAACTCACTATGTAGACCAAGCTGGCCTTGAACTCACAGAGCTCTGCCTGCCTCTGCCTCCCGGGTGCTGAACGATTTTTTTTTTTTTTTAAACTCTAAGGAAAGAACCAAGATCGAGGGAATTGTAGAGTGTGGAGAGCCAAGTAAGGAAGGGACTTCAAGTTGCATGAACTTGAACAAGTTGCCCTGCAAGAACAAGCGGGTGGCTGTGGTCCAAAAAGACGTGTAGTTGTGGAGTAAACCGGGAAAAGGCCGATAGGAAGAGAAGGAAAGCCAAGGTTGGAAAGGCAGCCCTAGGATCCAGCTGATTTTTCCAGATCGCACTGAGTGACTGCCCACGAGCTGGCACTGACTGAAGAGTTGGTCTGATGCACAGAAGATGATGGACAATGTGAATGTGGCGAAAGGTCAGGGGACAGAGACTGAAGCAGCTGTAAGCAGACAGCTGGAAATACTGGCTGAGCAGCCGGAGCCAAAAAGAGACGGAGAGACCGATTAGCCACCGAGTGTGGAAGGGCCAATGTTCTAGAAATGAGGGTGCCAAAGAACTGGCTTTCGCAGTGTCACTCTTCAGCTGGAATGAATGTCAAATATGGACAAAAACCCAATCCTTCTGCACTGACACCCCGGAGCCTGTGCTCAGAACACGACAGTCATCTTTGATGCTTTCTTTTCCCTCATTGCCTGAAGCTGATCTATTTACTGGTTTGGCCAATTCTCCACCCTAAATCTCACCTGAATTTCCTTCTCTTCATAGCTGTTACCGTTGGACTGGTGGTTAATTAGTAAAGGTCATTGTCTGGCTTGGCTCTGAATACTGTCTCTGCCACTTACTGACTCTGAGACCTTAGATTGGATGATTCGTGTCTCCAACTCCATTTTCTCACTTGCATCCCAAGAACCTGACATCTCTTGACCACACTTGGGTCTGTGATGCTCCTTCTGTCCTGAGTGGTCTGCTCCCTTGTCCTTCCCTGGCTGACTTCTTCTATCACTGACATTCATCTCAGGCATTTTCTTTTCTGGGGGGACTTCCTGTCGCTTCCTACGTTTCTGTGGCCACTGGCACAACTTCCGTTTGTAGATCTCTTCTTTCCAGAAGACTAAAAACTACCTCAAAACAAAGACTGCTTCAGTACTGTGGTATATGAGGATTGGTGTGTACTCACTGCCAAATGTGTTGTATGTGTGCACAGGTGTGTGTGTGTGTGTGTCTGTGTGTATACCGATAATTAAACAGAATTCAAGATATTTTAATGAATTAAGCTCTTTGAGTGATTATCACTGCTGAACATAGGCATGAGAGAAGGTGAATTACAATCAGATACCCTGACTCTTTACATTTAATATTTTCAAGTCCCTCAACCTTTCATTTTCACCATGAGTGCATCTTTGGAGGGCTAAGAACCGTTCTCCTCTGTAAGTCTCATTTTTTCACATGATATCTGGCTTTCTTTTCTGAAATCCATTAGAGCAGGTATGGATGCTTGATCAAGTTGGATGAAAAGGAGTCAGTTTCTCAATGCTCTCTGTCTACCTGTCTCTCTTGTTCCTGTTCTTGCTTTCTTTTATGGTTCAAACCACTCCTAGGGTCACAGCCAATTTCTCAAACAAGGGGCATGTGTGACTGGGAGGTACCAACAGCTATGTTCTGCCAAGAGGACCACCAGGTAGCTCCGCCAAGAGAGAAGCTGGAAGAGGATGCAAAGGGACAAAGCCATCCGGAGGCAGGGCACAGAGGCTTGTCCTACACGCCAGCTTTCCCTCACTCTGGCTGTCACAATGCAAGAGCAAGCACCAATTAGAGCAGCTCTGTGGACAGCTCCCATCTCCTCTTCTGGCTTTTACTCAAGTTTTACTCTTCTAAGTGTTGTGGACATTGGAGTTAAGTATATATTTATACTCTACAGTGAATGCCCAGCTGTCAGGGAAGAGGCAACATGTTTAGCATCCAAAATGGCTTGGATGCACTGACGGGATTACATGAAATGAAATTCAAATAAGATAGATACAAAAAATTACACTTAGGAGAGGAAAAATAAATTCTACGAAAACTAAATAGGAAAGTGCTGGGGAGAAAATTATAGCAGGAAATCAAATAACCAGGGGATAAGAGAAGACCACACACTGAACTCACATTGAGGGAGAGGACCACAAAGCAGGAAAGGGACTCGGTCATAGATACATGTGACCAAGGGGGAGCGATGATGGGGGAAATGTCTCTTTTCTGCTCACCCCTGAGATTTTCTCTAGAATTCTGGGAAGAGTTTATAGGCTACACTTGGATCTGGGTGTGACATTGTTCTTGCCAGGGAGGACTGCAGGGACTCACAGATGTAAGCCTGATTTATAAAGGGGTGAGACAAGTTCTAGACTCACCCATTCATAGGAAGAGACAGAACGCTTTGGAGCATCTGCCTAGTCTATGCAAAAACACAGCATTTGTATAGAAAGAGAAACCATACCTTTGCTTTTCTCTATTTATAATCTATACTTTTTTTTTGCTTTATGTTGTATAAAAAGCTTTGAAATGCAGAGTCTTAGTCAATGAAGGCCAATAATCTCGACTCTGGCACTGCACAGCACATGTGTATCTGTTGTTTATTGCAAGACAATGCATGTTAGTGGGCAAAGGGGAGCTGGGAGGAGGCCTCTAGGGGCCCCTTCCTGGGGCCGCCTTCTCTTTCTGGTTCTCTACTCAAGTCCTCTCCAGTCCTTCTGACAGTGCACAGAGAAACAGAACGGAGGACCACATGTTAGGAAGATGGCTTTCCATGCTTGGAAGTGACGGATGTCATTTCTACATATGCATTCCATTGGTTGGAACTGAAGCCTATTGCCAGCCATGCCTAAGGTCAAATAAGACTGAAATAGTGGTCTAACTGCTTTGTCTCCCCAAGAGAGAAGAGGAATGGTTTAGTGAACAACTAGGCAGAGTTTGACGGCTATATTATGTTATTCCACACTCACATTGACTACCCTAGAATTCAAATGCATATATTAAACACAGTGCACACTATATAGTATATGCATAGTATACATACATACATACATATATGTATATGGATATATATGTCTATAATTGGATAATACAGCATATAGTATACATTTTCTGCCTTGATCCCTATCTTGCTTCCTTTCTTCTTCTTTCTATCCCTACTTCTTTCCAACTTTCTAGGGCAGGAAGTATTCTTCTATTGTGATAACACTTTTTCTAATGGTAAATGTTGAAATGGAAAACTTCGAGCCTATCCTAACCCTCTTAAGCAAATAAAATTGTCATGATTCTGTGGCATAGTGTGGAACTCTATTGAGCACAAAAGAGGTGATCATTTAATATTACTACATAACAACAAGTGGATGGACAAATATTTTAATGCAACAGAGTAATGACTAAGACTTTAGCTTCTTGTTACAAATTCTCAAAAGCATAAAATAATGGGGTTAAGTCTGAATGTGCTTGTTTTATTTCTCTATTCTCTTTAAAGTGAGTCCAGATGATATGACTTCATAGTCTTCTCAAATCAATTCACTACCAATTGACAGGAGTCAAAATTTAAGGTAAGATCATCTTGTCCATCCAACATCACAGGTATCAAAATACATGAAGATATCAAGGATATTCTGATCACACATACTGAGGACCAGAAAACACTGAGCACTACTCGTTTCTGTGCATATACTTCTGTGAATTGTAGGTATCATTCTGGTTTTGACATGTCTTTGGCTAGCACTTCCTTGGATGGTGGACATCTCTCCTCATAGACCCTTGCTACAGCTGTGGCAAGCAGGAGGCCTCTGAAGAGATGGAAGCTCTCTCATATTCATATTCATGTTCATTCTGTTTCAGTAATTGACACTGAAGCTTCACAAAATATGGTTACACTGCTTAGGATCCTAGGCAGCATTCAGTATTGGGTTCTAGGGCTTCTAAAAGTTTACTATGCACTAAAATTCATACTGCTATTACTGGTCAATTCTTAAATCACTTTATTGAGGTATGATCTACATGCAAAAGGTTGTACATATTTAATGTACACAAGTTGATGAGTTTGGAGATAAGTCTACACTATGAAACTATCACTACAATCAATGCAATAAACATATTGGCAGTGATTTAGATATGGCACCCAACACACAGGCAATAAAAGAAAATTAGACCAGTCAGATTGCATCAAGTTAACAGGCTTGTGCACAGCAAAGGACACAAGTGACACAATGGAAATGCATTCTACAGAATGGGAGGAAACCCAGCAGGCAAATATGGTTAATATAAGAACATATAGAGAACATCTACAATAAATAGCAAAGCTACTCTTAATGACCTAGTGAAAAAGTGATCAAATGCCCCAAATAGACATTTCTCCAAAGAAGACAAAAAAAAGTAATGCATCTTATGAAAAAGTACCAAATATCTCTAACTGTCAGGGAAAGGTAAATGAATACCGCAAAGAAGTATCCCTATTTGAATAGGAGGAGGCTATTGTTTTAAAGGACAAATTTGGAAAAATATATGAAAAGAGATAACCTTCGTATACTGTTGGTAGGGATGTAGGTAGGTACAGCCATTATGGAAATACTGAGGTTCAAAAAAGTAGGGACTAGAACTGCCCTGTGATGCAGAAATCCTACCTCTGTGGATACATCCAAAGATTTAAATCAGGATTTTGAAACGGTATCTGTACCCTGGTGCTCACAGTAGAATGGTTAAATATGGAGGCAACTATCCCTTAGGGATAAATGGCAAGAAAAATGTAACACACACATGCACACACACACACACACACACACACACACACACACACGGAATATTATTTGGTCACAAAATGGTAAAAATTCTGTCATGTGTGACAACATAGATGAACCTGGAGGGCATTATGTGAAGTAAGAGAGGCCAGAAGTAGAAGTACAAATACTACATGATCCCCCTTATAAAACACATCTAAAGTAGTCTGAGTTATAGAAGCCGAGGGTCGTATCAGGGAAGAGTGAGAATGGGGAAATCATGGTCACGGGACAAGGTCTTAGGTTTGAAACTTGGTATGTTGTAATAACGACTCTCTGCATTATCTACAGGCTATTTCTCTGTGTGGATCTGAGGAAGCCCTTGGCAACCAGCCTGAATTGGATGGACTCACTTCCAGTTGAGGGCTAGGACCATCCATACTTTCCCTCTCACTGCAGCCAATAAACAAAGCTTGACTGCCCTCCTGCTCTGAATTTTATATTGAGAAATGAATCATGGAGGCTGACAAGGGGTGAGGAGAGAGCCAACAGCAAAACCAAGGGTAAGTGGAAGAAAAGCACCTGTTCTGAAGTGCCAACAAAAATATTCAGGGGCTGGAGAGATGGCTCAGCGGTTAAGAGCACTGGCTGCTCTTGCAGAGGACCTGGATTTAATCCCCAGCACCCACATAGTGGCTAACAGTAACTCTGGTTCCAGGGGAATCTGATACTCTCTTCTGGTCTCTTCAGGCACTGAACCCATGTGGTGTGCTTACATACATGCAGGCAAAACTCATATACATAAAATTCAGGGGCTGGAGAGATGGCTCAGCGGTTAAGAGCACTGGCTGCTCTTGCAGAGGACCTGGATTTAATCCCCTGCACCCACATAGTGGCTAACAGTAACTCTGGTTCCAGGGGAATCTGATACTCTCTTCTGGTCTCTTCAGGCACTGAACCCATGTGGTGTGCTTACATACATGCAGGCAAAACTCATATACATAAAATAAAAATAAAAAAAAATTTTAAAAATATGAAAAAGAAATAGTCGATGAACTAAAACAAGCACTCCCAAACTTACTGTTCTTATCCTGTGTTTTTGAGAAATACTATTATAAGAAGTCAAGGTTATGGTATCAATTATTTTGCTGCATTAAAATACTTGTCCATCCAATCGTTGGTTGTATATCAGTAAATGATCACTTAGTTATATATAATAAAGTTCCACACCTATGCCATAGAACCATGAGAACTATATTTGCTTAAGAGGGTTAGGCTAGTGTATGTACAAAACTTTCCTTTTCAATATTTGCCATTAAGATACAAATGCACCAAATACCTAGGGGGAGGAAGAGCACAGCCAGAGTTGGTTTTCCAAGGGCATTTCTGCAAACACAAAGCAGCACATAGCTCATCAGTGACTTCTACCAGCTTAAAACTATTCAATCGCTGCCATCAATAATGTGTTCCACAGAACTGACAGGAAGTAAGAATCAATGCACTTCAGTTCCATCCACCTCCCTTCTACTCCCCCGGTCCAGATACACTCCTTGTTTCTGTACCCACAGTGCTACTTGTCGGCATCCTAGAGAAAAGCCTAGAAGACATAATATTTCTTTAAACATCAAGAATCATAGCCTAGAGATAATGCACCAAAATTTGAAGTACTCAAGGCAAAAAGAGCTGGTTTTTTCAACTCCAACCACACAGCAGCAAGACCAGTTAACCCCCATAAGCTCCCTGCAATTCAGAGTCACTCTAGGTGCTTTGTATTCAAAGCCTACTTTGTCCTTGACTTTTGTGGCCCACACTGCCTTCTTCCTTCTTACTGCGGTTTCCCTACTCAATCCTGGAGCACATAATACTGGTATTTAATACTTCTGTTAGGATCTACTTTGTCTTCCTCATTGTAGAGTTGGGTGAGGGCAGAACACTGCTTCATTAGAGGCATTTACTGGGCCCCACATGGAATGACTTCACCTGAAGTACTAATTTCTGTATTGCAGGCTTTGTATTAAACGAATTAGCCAGTCCAGACACAGTTGGCTGTGCTATGCTTAGGTTATAGCTCTTAGAAAATAACATGATTAAATGAAACATGTGGTCAGGATTCCATCCAGAGACATTAGCTGCTGTGACAAATAAAAATCACTCTTCCAGACAGAGGAGGAGGACACAGATTGCAGAAACAACTGATTTATAAGGTGGTTCTATGTGGGTGAGAGGAGAAGAGGTCAAACGGGACCCTCCTACTGAGCCCTGACATCCCACATCATGGAGATGCTCAGTTGAGGTACTGAAGGATTCAAGTAGGAATTCAAGGCAGGCTGTGGCGTGACCTGTTCGACCACTCCGTCCTTTGAGTGGGTTCAGTTCAGAACTGCCTAGAAATGAGGTTGTACCTCTAAGGAATCCTGATTCTTCCTGCGCCACGTGGGTCAGTCTTTCCTTCTGCCTCCCTCTTCCTTCCACCTTTTTTCTTTTTTCAGGCAAAGAGCAGGGACTGGGAAGAGCAAATAAACACCACCACCAACATAAAGCAAAGTGTGTACCTGTGATGGAGAGGAAGAGAACTTGGTTCATTTTATTCTCTCATAGAATCTAGGAAGAAACTCTTTGCTGTTTCACAAAGGAAGCCCTAAGTTTTCAGCATTTTATTTTGCAATGACTTTATCAAGGAGACGAACTTCTCTTTTGTTTGTGTTTTTTGAGATCGAGTCTCACGATATTGCCCCAGCTGGTCTGAAACTGGCTATGGAGACCAGGCTGACCCCAGTCTCACAGAAATCTGCCTGCCTCTGCCTCCCATGTGCTGGGATTAAAGGTGTTTACCACCACACCTGGCCGATACTAAACTTCTTGATTAATGTTAACTCAGTAGGCTACTTGCTGAGTTCTGCTATTCTTTTTTGAAAGAAATATCCTGCCTTTCTGTAAAATATATGAAACAATCCTATGTGGATTCATCCTTGTTGATTAAGGAGAAATCATACCCAGTTCACTTTCTGCTAAATTCAGGGAACTTTTTGCTATAAATTAGATTCTGAATGTTCCAATCAGGAAACATTACATACGGATTTGAATTTGAACTTTCGTTCTGGACAAAATGTAGTCAATGCCTTTGTGGTACATGAGAAAGAAGGCTAACAGGTCTGTCTGGTTTGAATATGTGGGCCTATACTTAAGGTTTCCTAAAAGAGAAAATTCAGGAACAAGAAGAGTTAAAGCAAAAGGTAGAAAGCATTAGAGGCAGCCTACAAGCAGAGGATTTGGACTAAAATGAAAACAACAGATTTTCCAAAGCATTTACTATTTAAGGATTCATATTGTAGAGAAAGTTGCCTTTTCCTGTTAAAAAGAAATTCACCAAGTGACATGCCCCAGAGATACAGGGAGAGCTCAAACCAGGGAGTCAGTGTGGAAACAAATATATTGTGAAGGCAGAGATGGGCTTAGATAAGAGACCAGGGTGCCGGTGGGACAAAGGAAAGCAGAGGTTTGCTGAAGAATGACATATTAAAACCCAAACTGTTCCACACCCATTACCTGGCTCTGGGATTTGGTTATCCTCCCTGCAACAACAACAACAACAACAAAAATGGGTGGGCTGTATAAGTTGGCTTTGCTTCTAAAATAGTTAAATCACCCTGTCATCATCCACTGAAACTAATGCTTCATTGTAGTGTGAAGACAGCACATCATCTTATCAGAGGCATTTACTGTGCCCCAGAGAAAGTATGGCCAGTCAAACCTTTCTTTGGTATTTATGGGCCATTCCTCTTCTGTAACAAATAAACAAAAACAAACACACACCAGTCCTTTCCCAGCTCTCTTCAAAGACAGGGAACATACCTTACAGTTTTCTATAACTGTCTCTATCTTCAACATGGTGTGAAAATTCCTTGAACTGAATAAGCCCGATGAGGTAATTAAAGCAGGATATACCGCTACCTGCCAAAAGCAACATTCCTTAAGAGGAACTGATATGAATTAACATTTAAAGAAACATATTTACTTTATTTCAAGTGTATTACAAAATATGCCTAAGTCGTAGTAAAGAAAAGTCACCTGAAAAACTATCAGCTAACATTAAAATAAGAAGAAAAATCACACAGGTAGACCCTTGTGCAGGGCACAGCAGAGAATACTGCAATAAGATAATAATGATTAATAATAATAATAGCAGCTATAATTTAGTCTGCACTACGACCCAAGGACTTTGCCAAACATTTTATGTGTGTAATCATTTAGTGAATCTTCTGAGTTATCTATGAGTTGCTTACCACCAATTCTTTTTTTTTTTTCCAAATTGGACACAGAAACACAGCTCAGGTGACTAGTCCAGGATCCTCACACTTTGGGGAATGAGGCCAATGGCCTCACATCCTACATGCTAGGAATCTGTTATTTTATACCTCCTCATTGGAACTTGACACAGTGTGAGAATGAGTAGTTACTCCCTTGTACTGTCACAGGGAGTAACTCTAACCTAACACAGGCGAGCACGTTTATACTGGCCAGCCTTCTATAGCTCTACCTTTCAAATCAGGTCAGAATAGTCACAGCATTGTGTTCATACAGGTTCATCCAAGCGAAAACAGATGCCTTGATTAACTATGACTTTGCAACTTACACAGAACCGCACATCCTATGGTGGGGTGGTGGCGGTGGAGAGATGTAACGATCGGGAAAAAATACACAGAATGACTGGAAAACAGAAATTACATTTTGCTTAGATCTGCCACATTCTGAGTGTACATTCCTCTAGCAGCTGTTTTTTAGAAAGTGTTACTGGTCACACTGATAAAACGTGCCTGTTGCATCATATTAACATAAATATTTTTTACCTGAATAATTCCTGTTGTTCTTTTGAAAGTGAAATTAATTCACAAACTGTTCTCTCTGGTGTCCCCCCAAACTTACTATTTATTTTTCTTAAGATAGAGACAATTCTATGTAGTCAGGCTGAACCAAGTATTGTTTTTCAGCAGTGATTTTATTTTTCTAGTGTATGTGGACCAACAGGATGGATAATGGTTCTGAACATAGAATCAATGGACATTCAGGTGGAATCTGTTTATTTTGCATTTTAAGCATATCCCCTCAAGATGGACTGAATTGTGATCTCCACAATCAAAGTGCTAATAGTACTGAATTATTAAAATCTGGCATTGAGCGGCCTATAAACACTGATTTCATATAAACCAGGGAAATGTGGCTATGTAGGCTTAATCGACCTGCTTCTCGTCCCTGAGAGAAGATGCTTATATGAGCGTGGTGTACCCAAGGCAGAAGAGAGCAAGAAAGGACAGGGGTGCTCTGGGTTATATTCTGATTCAATGCCTTCCTAGTTATGTTAAGTTGGAATTAATCACCAAATTGTAGTGTTCTCAAAGAGTCAGATACTAGTGACAACCTTGTGTGTCAGGGTATTGTACTTTCCCCACTCAAAGCTGTCATGTATGAATGGTACCCTGTGGAGTGGTGCCCTGCACAATGGGATCATGGAAGCTTTGCCCAAGGGTTGGTTGTTGGGCTTTCAACTGTGCTTCTAAAACACTTTGTCTAGTCCCTAACATGCATTAAGCACCTGCAGAATCCTAGCTCTTACAACTTTTATCCAAATATATATCATGCACACCCTTTATCCTCACACACCAATTTTCAAAATATTTTAAGGAAGTACTTTATGTTTCATCTGATTTTTCTATCATGGGAGTGATGGGATTTTGTAAATTTTCTCAGTTAAGTGCTCTTTACATCTCTCTATTCGGAGAAACTAAGAGCCATTGGAAATTTCATCCTGTTCCCACGACTTACCATGTTTGTGAAGATGTCTGAAGAACTCAAAATGTCCTCAGAAGCACTGTGTGAAATTGTCTCCTAACCTTCAATATATTTTTGCATTTAGGGCAGCATATTCAGAGCTGGTCAGAGTCAAAGCCCACCTCTCTTCATGCCTAGCAGTGTGATTTTCCAGAGCTCCTTAATCTTTTAGGTCTTTATGTTTTCTCATTTGTATATTTGAGACATTAATAGTTTTACCCACATATCAGTGTTGGGGTGGGGAGGATACTAAATAGTAAAATGTTCAGCAAAGTCTGGCTCAGGTGATGCTAAACAAATCATCTTTACACTATTCCATTAGCTGCTTGTCTGCACTCCCATCCTCTGACTGAGGGATGCTGGATTCAGAAGCTGCTTAAGCTGCAAGCCATGCACAAGAATGTTGCCCCATGAACTCAGCAGGGTTCAGAATTCTTAGAAAGATAATCAGCAGGGCATTGTTCTGGCTCTATCTTTGCTAGTGTGGAGACCTGCTCAGCATATTTATGCTGCAAACCCTACTGGCATCATCTATAAAGGAAGGCAGCTAGATCGAGTGTGTATTTTCAACTCATGATTCCTGGATGCCAAAATAAGGCAAAATAAGCAGAACTCTGGGATTTCCCTTTTATGTTTAACTTACTCCTTTATTTTAGAGGTCAAGCAAGTGAACACCTGCTTGATATTCATAGCGCACTTTGCTGATGGATCATACTATAATGGCATGCTCCTTATCTAAGGAGGGGGATAAGTTACAAGATCCCCAGTGGAGACCTGATCCTGCAGACAGCACTGGTCCTATGAACATGCATTGTGACAGGATGGCACCTGCTCACTGAGACAGCTGCTAAGTGACTAACAGGTGGGTAGAGCATACAATATGGACACCCTGAACAAGTGCTGTCTCATGTCCCAGGTGGGATAGAGAGGATTTCACCAAGCTATTCAGAATGGTGCATGATTTAAAATTTATGGACTGCTTATTTTCAGACTTCCTTACTTAATATTTCAGACTATGGGTCAACCAACAGCTCAGAAATCAAAGCCACAGATAAGAAAGACTTCTGTGCATTTGTGTAGAATTCAAGGGGACCTCAAAATTCCACTTAGCACAATACTGTTGTGTTCGCACCACTATAATCCCTCCAAGCGTTGATTTCAAAGATGACATATTTCCCACCTCTGTTTTGGAAACATCTCAAAGACTTAAGACAACCCTTTTCATGGTCACATATATTTATTTTCAAGAATCATAACAAAAAATGTGATTGCCTTTTGTTCTACTTCATCTGAACTTTCTTAACTAGCTAAGTATAGAATTATTTTCAGCTTTATGGGATTTACACTTTAAAAGTAATTTATTAATTCTTTGAAAATATTTCTGGGGGATGGGGGCATGAGTAAAGAAAGAGCTTTCCATGAAAGCCCGACAACCTGATTGTAGATTCTCTGAATCCATGTAAAAAGTGCTGAACACAGCAGTAGAAACATCTGTAATCCCAGGACATTCCTATGGTCCAAAGTGGGAGGGGGACAGGAGAATTCCCAGAAAGACCCTGTTTCAGACAAGGTAGAAAGTAAAGAACTATTCCCAAGGTTGTCCTTCAACTTCTATGAGCACACGTGGCTTCCATTCTCTCTCTCT
>NW_008347571.1:4192735-4203668 GCF_000622305.1 Nannospalax galili | reverse complement strand
ATGTGTATTCCTTTGTGTGTGTGTGTGTGTCTCTTTCTCTCTCTCTCTCTCTCTCTCTCTCTCTGTGTGTGTGTGTCTCTTTCTCTCTCTCTCTCTCTCTCTCTCTCTCTCTCTCTGTGTGTGTGTGTGTCTCCCTCCCTCCTTCCCTCCCTCCCTCCCTCCCTCTCTCTCTCAGCATACACATAAACACAAGCACATACATATACATAAATATGATTAAAAAAATCTGGAAGCTTTTGTCTACTCTTCCCACCATATACTGACTGTCAAGCAAATGGGGGCGCTAAGTAAAAGGCAATGGGTTGGATGACATGTGGAGGACAAGGCCATTAAGAATGTCAGGATGATGTGTGGGTGACAAAGGCATGCAATTTGCCTTGGGAGTTAAGATATTATTTCTAGATGGCTATGGATAAGAGCATTATAGAATGTTGGGTGTGGTAGTGCAGGATTTTAATCCTAGTACGTGGGAGGCAGAGGCAGGAAGATATCTGTGAGTCTGAGGCCAGCCTGGTCTACACAGCAAGTTCTAAGCCAACCAGAGCTATGTAGTCAGATCCTGTCTCACAGTCAAAGAATATTCTAGAACAGGAGGAAGTGAAGTCAAGGCTTGATGGAGAGACACTTAGTCTGTGTGAAGAAGGTCAAGTCAGTGAATAGTAAAGCAGACAATGGGTGCTGGACACGTGGGGCAATGAGAACGGGTGAGAAAAATGCAGGGTGGCTAGAGGCCCTGATCATACAGATGTACTACAAACTTGACCCCCAGAGGCAAGTCCAAAGTCAAAAGCAACCAGGGAGATGCTGGGATAGGGAATAATGAGAAGAAATTTTTTCATATGGCTTGTCTCCACAGAGGCTGCCTGGTAAGGCTAATCAGACCTAGACACAAGATAGGCTCATCCAACGAGAAGGCGAGAATGGGAAATTTCTCTCTATGGCATCTGAAGGTAGAGATAGTCTCCATTTGTTGCCCAAAACAAAGGGAAGTATAAGAACATTTGTTCTGAACCCAACAAAACATATATCTAATCAATTTGAGGGATAGTTCATTGGACTATAATAATCATGAATTTTCAGAGATTTACCTTTCTGTGTTAAATGCAAGCATAGTAGCTAAAGGTAAAATACAGAACTAGGTACAGAAGATTATGAAAAAAATGGCTTAAATGGATATTTTTACTTAAAATACACTAACACACTGTACTGTGCCATGTACTGGGATACATGCTGGAAACACAGCGAAGGAGAAATCAGCATGCCTTCAAGGAGCTAACAGTCTAATGAACAGACACTAGGCTGATAAGCATGCTGTGTGTGCATGTTTAACACTGTGAGAGTGCTCAACGGGAAAGTGTAGTGTAGAGCAAAAGGCTCAGATCAGTGGGCCCATCTATAAAACAGGACCAGAGAGGCTCCTCTGTAGGAGAGACATTATACCAGACCCTCAAAAGTATGAAGTAAGAAGCTGGACTGTGCTCTGAGGCAGCAGTTTTATCCTTCAGGGGACACCTGGAAACAACTGAGGACATTTTTGGTTGTTGAAATTGGGGCGAGTAATGGTAATATTGGCAACTAAGGGAGCAGAGGTCAGGAAAGCTGCCAAATATCCCACAATGTACAATTACAGTTACCAAGAGTCATCACTTCTTGTGCTGAAGGACTCTAAGGAGACCGAAGTGTAGCTCAACCTTAGATGCTCAAGGCAGCAAGCGCCAGTTAAGTCTAAGGGACCAGGCTAAGTCAGGTAGCACATCTAGAGGAGATGCATTGGACAAGGAGAGGATTTATGAAGCAGAATGGAGCTTGAAGAAGGAGCTCATCACTTTACTCAGAGAGGCATACAGTCTAAAAACGACGCAGTGTTATTCCTGCAATTTTCCACCTAATATTTTGGGAGCACACTTACTGAACACCAGTAACTGAAATGGTAGAAAGCAAAACCTTGGATAAATGGATTCTGTTTTAAGTAAGGCCTTGTACTAACCGAAACATTTGTAATCAAAGAGCAATTGGTCATTTTGGCTTAGCAAATAAAGTTGATTTCCGTTTGAAAGAATACCTCCTAATTATTTTGCTCCTCCTTTCCAATTTCTGCTCATTAAAGTGAATTCACTAAATCCTGTCATACAAAGACAAAGGGGGTGGCTATTTTGGATCAAAATAAGGAAGCTCTTTATCCTGAAGAAAGAGCATGTCAAGTATCCCAAGAAAAGGTGATAAAACTAGTATTAATTCAAAAGAATAAAATCTATTGTACTATAGAATACCTGCACAGTCATGTTTATCATCAGAGTACTCTAGTGGGGTAGTTATAGGGACAATCTAGAAGTCTATCACTGGATGAGTAGATAGATAAAATTTAGCATGTAGATACAATGAAAGAAAATTAAAATGACATCTTCTACAGGAAAATGGGTGGAACTGGGAGTCATCATGTTAAACATAATAAGCCAGTCCCACAAAGACAAGTATCACATGTTTTCTTTCATCTGTGGAATTTAGTTGGGAGCAGAAGGACATGAAAATAACAGGGACATATTAGGAATACAGGAAGGGAGAGGGAGAGGGCGAAAAGAAATAAGAAGACTAATGTGTAAAAGTAATCAAAGCATATTATATGCATGCTTTGAAAACCCAGACTGAAACCCATTTCTCTGTACAATTAATATTTACTAATAGAAATAAACTATTAAAAATAAAAAGAAGTCTGGTAGACACTACGTGAGATCTGCAGACAGTTAAGAGAGGTGAGCTGTAATAAATGCTTTGCATTTCAAGACTCATCTCAAGCTCTAGCCTTATTTTACTCAGGTTTTCACACCTTTGCTGGCTCTGATGTGGGTAGGAGGATGGGGAATTAGTGTTTCACTGGCTCTTTGTGTTTTTAAATCAGTATCATGAATTGTTGAGAAACACAGAGAGCTAAGGTTTTTGCTTCAAAACTACAGGAAGAACTTCTTTCCAAGAAGAAAATAGAGAATCAAATCTAGACAGCAATTTCCCCAAATATCAGTCATGTGGATATTCATCTCAGAAGCTTTGATAGCTATCTATCACTAGACTTTTCATTACTTAGTGTTTTCCCATAATTCAACATTTTGTTTTAAATCCCTTTCATTAAGAAACAATTAAAAGGTAATTCTTTTAAGATGTTAGAAGTTCAACACAGCGTGATTACATTCTAGCTAAATATTCTTGCCTGGCACAATAATAATCAGAAATCTCTCACTCTGCTGAAAACTTTTTAACCTTAAAGGGGTATGGTTAAAATCTGGCACTGAACTGTTATCAAACCAGCCCAACAATTGTGCTTGCACAACAGGAGTTAAACATGACTTCTTGTATCTTTTAATGGTTGAAAAACGTCAAAAGAAAAATATTTCACAACATGTAGAATTATATGAAATGCAGATTTCAGCATGCATATAAAAGTTTTCTGGAGTCACACCTATCACGAACACATTTTCTTTTTTTAATTTTAATTTTGAATTAAAAGATTATGTGTATGAGTATATTGTCTGTATGTAAGTGCACCTGAGTCATGCAGTGCCCACGGAGGTTAGAAGAGGGCATCCAATCCGATCCCCTGGAACTGGAGTTAGAGATAGTTGTTAGCTATCAGGTGGATGCTGAGAACTGAACCCAGGTACTCTACAAGAGCAGCATATGCTCTTAACCACTGAGCCATCTTTCCAGCTCACTACCATATTTTCTACAGCTGTTTCAGTGCTACGTGGCTGTGTTGGGGAGTGGCAACAGAGACCCCATGACTTGCAAAGTTTATTTTCTCTGTGGATCTAAGTAGGAAGGCTTATGCCATTCTACATAATTTAGCACGCCACCTAAGGTCATGCTTGTCTAAAATCTTGTACAGTACCTATGGTACAGACCTGTCATTTGTTTCTCAAAACTGGAATGATCATAGCTAAAGAGGAAGTATGGGTCCCCACAAACAACAAAGCTTTAGAGACATCCTTAACCCTATGGTGGATGACACTATTGGAAGCAAGCACAGATACATGTGTGTCTCATAAGACACCTCCGAATGCCTCTTACTGCATTGCTCCCCTGCAACACTACACAAGAAAGTCTGACGGCTGTTGGTTGCTGCTTGTATTAAGTGAAGGGTAAAATAATAGACTCTTCATGTACTTGGGATGATGGTTTTTTTTCAGCATGTAAACATTAAAAATCCCTTCTGATGAACAATGTGATTACACGGTCCAGTTTCAGTAAGAGTGTCTATAGTTAGTTTCACTTAATGCAGTTACCACAACTAATGAGAACTATTCATGCACACCCAGAGATTAAGAGCTGGGACTCAATTCTCAAAAGTCTGAGAAAGGAAAGAAATGATTAGCAGGCCTTCTGCACCAACAAGACTTCATCCACTAAGCTCATTTAAAAGACAGCATAGGAGGGAGGCAGAGCAAAGCACTGACAGAGTGAATAGGCTCATCATGAAGGCATCTCCCATGAAAACAAGACTGCGTTAATTGTTATGTAAAAGCAGTCAGGAGCATAATTTGCCACTAATTTGTCAAAGGCAGGCACAGAAAATACAGCTGAATCACCTCCAGTTCTGGGAAAAGGGATTCTCTTCTATCCTGAGTGGTGGTTCGGGACACTGGCTATGCATGAGAACCACCTGGGGAGCATTATTATTATCATGTCTTTATGGGTACAGTGTGTCGACTGTACACATGAGTGTAATGTGTAATGATCAAATCAGGGTAGTTAGCATTTGCATCTCCTTCAACAGTTTGTTTTAACTTTGTGATTAATGTAGACTCGCTGCACATACTGATGTGGTCCAAAAGAAAATGGTATTTTATCAGTTGAAATGGATAGACCTAGAAGACAAGTTAAGTGAAATGCAGAAAAACAAATATCACAGTCTCATTCTCTCTCTCTCTCTCTCTCTCTCTCTGAAAGTGGGAGAGTGATTACTAAAGTCTAGGAGGGGAAGGGTAGTGGGAAGTTGGGAATTTGGACAATGAGGACATTTTGAACGTTCACGTCCCAGGACACACCCATGTCAGTTAGGCAAAATTAGAGTTTTTGTAAAAGGCCCTGAGTATGGTGATTCTAGGATTTGGTCTCAGCTGAGCTTCAATGGTCTGCTACTCTCCAACCACATAGGTTGATGCCCAGGGGATGCTCCACTGGCTTGCTTGGGACCAGAAGCTGCAAAAAAGTGTAGACAGGATGCAGGGAATGGAGAATGTAGGGTGGATGGGGTTGGAGGCGGAGTGCTACAACTGTCTGGAAATACTAAAATTTCAGCTCAAGGTTTATGATATATTTCTTTCAAACCTTAAGTGGATGGAATTGAAAACAATGTATCCAGTCAATGAAAGTACCCTATTGCCTTTACTGCCACGATTTAAATTACTTTAAATAATTAATAGGAATGATTGTACTGGGTTTGTGGAACTCCACCTCTAAGCTAAGTCTCTGGGGGACTATCACTTATACTCTGGAAAGTATAGTCCCATAACCAACTACCTCCCCTATATGGTGATGGTTATACACTACAACACTGAGGTTGTGATGGTCAAAGTTCTCTGAGTAAACTCCAAGCTTGGTGTTAAGATCTGTCTGCATCTTTTACTGTTGGATATGGAATTGTTTGAGCTTTATTTTTTTTCCCACCATCTATTCCTTCAGTCTTTCCATGCTTGATAACCACTCCTTAATCAGCACTATTTATGTTTGCATAGAAATGTCTTCAAAGAAGGAAAACCAAATGCTGGTAAATGGTAGCTACTCTGTCTTCCAATAACAGCTCTCCTGTTTCTTTCTTCCTCAGTAGATTACTTTTGAGTAGCATGAATCAAGCCAAAATGGAACTAAGCCCAACCTTTTTCTGGAAATCCAGTCCAACTTTCAGGAAAATTATGTATTTCTATTAAAAATCAGCCATTAACTGGATATAGTGGTAAATTCTTTTAACTCTAGCACTTGGATCAGGAGTTTGAGTCTAGCCTGGGCTACACAGCGACTTTAAGGCCCGTCTGAGATACACAGTGAAGCCCTATCTCTGAAAACCAAATACCGGGCGTGTAGTTTAGTGGTAGAGCACTTACCCAGCATGCACAAGGCACTGAATTCTATCTCCAGCATGACAGAGGAAAATCACTCATTAAAATCCTAGCTATGCATATAGAAAGTGCCAATGAAGTTTGGAGGAGAAACTTTTGAACACCACTTCAAGTTTTCCTCATCTCAGTTTTTCTGTGTCCAACTACATAGGTAGACTTGACCCCTCCCTTGACCAATGTGGACAAGAATATTCAGACTTTGGAGACTTGGAAGGGCAATTTTTGGCAGGGATAATATGTTACTCTTCCCAAAGGCTATGGCATTTTAATTTATTGGGTACTATGTATACAAAATGCCAGCCACACTGTCCTGATTGGTCTCCTTGAACCCATGGGTTAGATAATATCATTCCTAATTACAGATGAAACATCAGAGGTTCACAAAGGCTATGCACAATGCCCCATGCCACACTTTAATCAGTGGCCATTCTGTGATTCAGACCCAGGGCTGCCTGACTCCAAAGCTTGGGCTCTCAATTTCTGCTGCAGACTGCCAACTTGAAGTGCACAAGCCAACCAGGCAGCCCTTTGGGGGACCAGAAGAAGAACTAGAAGTGGCCTCATTCCCAGCATGAGCACATATGCAACACTACCATCCATCTGCCACAACCCCACTGTGGATTGATGCTGTTCAAGAAGAAAGCCCAAAGGCCATTTGGGCAGCTTCTCAGCAGTTCACCACTTTATTTGTTAATCTAATCAATCCATCTTCTTTAGGGGGTGGAAGCACCTGACTGGGTAGCTTGTTTTTTGACTTTATTGCCTACTGAATCTGAATAAATATGATCATTTGTGTGAGAAGCACATCTACCTACTGGAGAAGGCTTGAGCCATGTACTTTGAAAATCATGGACATACATTTAATAAATAGCTGCAACATAGGAAATGTGGTTTGGGTGGTACCGTTTGTGAGGTTCTGTCTTTAACAATAGCCCCTTTGAGAACAATTCCTAGATATCAGCCCAAATCCTGGCTGTGTCCAAATCATCTGCAATGTTAATTAAAAACACAGATTCCTCAGCTTCACCCAAGAAAAACTGAATCAGACTATCCAGGGGTGATGATCCGGAAACTGTGTTACCAAAAATACCCCAGGTAACAGGAGTGCACAGCCAGAATTAGGAGCTAATTTACTAAGTTAGAGTGAATGGGGGCAATTGCTCTGGGTCAATTCATGTGACTTTTCAATATTTATTGACCTACCAATCACTGTTCTGGACCTCAAGAACAAGCTGTGAGCAGGGCACATAAGGTCTATCATATGGAGTTTACAATTTGATGACCGGAGATCAGCAATCAGCAGGGAGACACATGCCTAGATCATTTTAAGAAGTGGCATCCCAGGGTGGGAATGAGGGTCTGAGGGTGGAGAGGGTTACGAGTGGGACTCAGAAAGGTCTTCAGTTTGAAGAAAAGAACAGGGTCAAGGAGGTATCTTATTCTCACAAATAGTGTAGAAAAAGATAACTGCAATTTATCAGTGAGTTTCAGATTTCAGGAGAAAGTATTTGAGATATTTCCAGTACAATCTTGAAATCAACAGGATGGGCCCCAAAGCAAGCATACCCTCAGCTTATCTTTGCCCCACTTATGGGGTTTCTCCAACTCATCAACTCCTTGAAGGTCCTCTTGGAAAACCCTAGATCTCACAACCTCAATGAGCTGTTGCATCTTCTCCCTGGTGTGGAGGACAGCTGTTGCTGGACTTGTGTTCTGCTGGACTGCTGTGATATGCTCTTTCTAAAATACCATCAGGTAAGAAAAAGCGGGAAAGCAGGCCAGTACATAGGATCAGAGAGATGCAAGATGACTGTATGTTCATCTTCAATCCATTCATGACTATTCTATTTAGGCTGATCTTAGCTGGGTAAAATGCTGGCTGGTATAAGATACAGGGTAGCTTCTCTGAGGCTTTACCTGCCTATCTGGCTCTATTTCTTTTCCTTTAACCCACCCAGAAGAATTGAAAGATATTGCTCTTATTTGTTCTCGGTTTTCCACTTGTGAGCCAAGATGCAAAAATGTGTTCTCTCTCTCTCTCTCTCTCTCTCTCTCTCTCTCTCTCTCTCCCCCCCCCTCTCTCTGTGGTGTATGTGTTTGTGTTTGAGTGGGTGTGTGCATAGATGTGCATGTGTTTGAGTGGGTGTGTGCATAAGTGTGCATGTAGAGACCAGAGGTTGGCATCAAGTGTCTTCATCAATAGCTTTCCACTTTATTTTTTGACGTTGACTCTGAAGCTCATCAGGGCCAATGAGCTCCAGTGATCCACCTGTCTCTGTCCTGAGCACTGTGGTTACAGATATGCAGTACCATAACCCGCTTTTTATGAGGGTATTGGAGACCCAAGCTCAGGTCCTCCTGCTTGGGCAACAGACACTTTACTAATCTGTGCCATCCCCACTCCCCCACATCAAGAGTGTTTCTGATGTCATAAGAATGATATTCTTTACAAAAAGCAGTTGAAGAGATGGAAAAATGTGGTCAAACACAACTAAACATGAGAGGAAAAAGGAAATCACAAGTGCATGAGATAGAAGTGATATTATAAATATTTTTCAGTGTATTCTAAAATATAGGGCACTAGTTTCCTACCAGGTAACATCACTGATGAACTATCAAACAATATTGGGCTTCAGAACATTCTCACTAGAGAGAGATGGATTTTTAACTTGACATCAAAGTTTCTGATTACTCTGAGTATAAAGTCTGTTTATTGCTAGCATTACTTTAATGACCCCCCATTCCCATGTGTGTGCATGCATGTTGACATGTATATACAAGGGTATGTGCACACGTGTGCACGTGTGTGTGTATGTGTGTTTGTGTATTTCATCCATATTCCTGTATTCATGTGGGACTGACTCCAGGATTCCAAAATCCTAGACTACTCAGGACTCCTCCCCTGAAATGATAGTGCTTGCATATATCCTACATACATCCCTCTATGTATAGTAAATCATTCCTTGATTATCTATACTACTGGCATGAGGTAGATTCTATATAAATGGTTGTTACAATGTGTCCCAGTGATAAAGAAGAAGTCCTATACATACTCAAACTGACACAATTAAAAAATTCAATCTTTGGCTGGTTGAGTTCCTATGGAACCCTCAAATACAGAAGACTGACTTTCATTATCAGTGTCTAGAATATTCTACTTGTTACTTCAAGCTGGCACTCTGTCCTGAGCACTGTGGTTACAGACATGCAGTACCATAACCAGCTTTTTATGAGGGTATTGGAGACCCAAGCTATGATATATTTTTCATTATAGAAGCCTTAATTTTAAAAGAGGTATTGCTTTAAATATAAACAGATAAATCACAGGTGTTACTATAGATGTATTGAAAAATCATGGTGCTAGGAAATAAAGGACTGAGTTTGGTAAATAGCATCTAATTAAATCTATTTTATTTACAGATGGAAAAGACAGCAGTTCTAAGGAACTTAACAGCTAGTCCATAGCAACACATGTATTTAATAGCTAAGACAGTGACATCATATGATGTCTATTTTGTGCTGTTTTCAGGACATAATGATACCCACCAATATAGAAGTCCTTCTCAAATGTAAAGGAAAGTGATGAGAAAGATGGAGAAATGTTCACTATTTTGTGTATGAACTCAGGAGGAACAGGGAAAACCCTCCTTACACCCTTGATTTGGCCTTCCATGTTCTGGACTAATGAAATGCCGCCGTAAGATGTTGCTGGACTTCTTTACACTTCTTACAGAAACAAAACAAAATAAACACAAAACCCAAACCTATCAACACCAATGGCAATGTTGTCCCACTTACTGAAAAGGCTCCAAACACTAGAGAAGGTGCAGCTATCAAGCCTTTCTAAGAGGTGGTTCTACAATACAGCCTTCATGTTTTCCTTCAGAATATGCTGCGGCTCTCGAACGGCTGAAAAACGCGTTCTTTCCAAATTCTATCTGTTCCATTTGTAGACGATTTTTCTTGTCACAAAGCAGGTCTCAGGTTCATGGGCTGAGAAGCATTCCAAAACATTAGCACCTCCCCCCACTGAAAGCAACAGTAACAGCAGCAACCCTGAGCTTCCAAGGAGCAGAGGAGGAGGACGGAAGCATGAGAAGCTCTGCTCCTTTCCTTTAGCTAACAAAAGGAATAAATAATAAATAAATAAGTAATAAAAACAGGTGTTGCCACCCCAACTCGAGCCTTCAGGGAGGAGAGACCACTGAAAATACTTTAAATGTTGAGCATCACTTACCAACAGGATGTGGCCTTAGAAACACATCACTGGAGCTATTTTGTCATTTGTGAACATCACAGAGAGTCCTTGTACAAGCCTAGATGAAATAGGGTGGCCAGTCAATGTGGCCTCTTAATGAAATTGAGAGACTGGGTGAACGGCAGTTGTCTGGGGCTGCTGTCTACGTGACATAAAATATTGCTTTACAATAAACTGTCGTCTTATAAGTAGAAGGAACTGTGCTCTTAAACACAAATTAAAAGTGTAAGATATTCCTGAGGAGGTATGGCTTCTAGGGGAGGGAAAGTCTGTTTTCTTTAAGGGTATGGCTCCTAGTAAGTCAACCGTGCTCTATTGGATGGTTCCACAACAGTGGAGTTGATTGGAGTTGATGGATCATTAAATTAAAAACAAAAGGACAAGAAGTTGGGTGGGGTAGGAAAGTAGGGGTGAATCTGTGAGGAATTAAGGGGAGGTGTTGGAGGTGAATATGATTAAATATTTTTCATACACTGTATGAAATTCTCAAAGAATAAAATAGTAAAGTATTTATTAAAATTTAAAAGCTAGGTGAAATGGATGCTTCTTACTAGGAAATAAATAAATT
>NW_008347571.1:4150581-4192548 GCF_000622305.1 Nannospalax galili | reverse complement strand
CCCTGGAACTGGAGTTACGGACAGTTGTTAGCTGCCATGTGGGTGCTGGGATTCGAACCTGGGTCTTCTGCAAGAACTAGTTTCTTAACTGCTGAGCCATCTCTCCAGTCCCAGAATAAAACATTTAAAAAAGTATAAGCTAGATGGTAAATTCATAAAGCAGTGACATAGATATGTTATCCTTATCAGATACCATGCATGATTATATGTGTCATAATTTCATATGACTGGCAATGCAGTTTGTTTGGTTATGCATATATCCCATGAACACACCCAGGACTGTACACTAGGCAATAAGAAACATCCAGCTTCGTTATAATCTTATGAGACCACCATTATACCATGGTACGTCACTGAAGCAATGTTTCTATGTGGTGGATGATTGCATTTTCTTCTCTACAAAGACACATGGAGATGAATACAGTCAGGGAACATCAGTCTCATCTCTATTACCAACTACGTCCATATTCCTAGGGAGGGGCTATGAAAATCCACCCCTTGGGTCTCCTGCTGTCCCCTTTGGCTCTATCATGTACTCATGCTGGTCCTGGGCTTCTCATGGGCTTCTCTAAGCTAATAACTGAGTATGGAATTCATGCCCATTCCCATGGGGTATGGAAAGCATCAATGGGCACATTTGGCTGCTGGAATTCTCAATATGTTCTTAGACTGTGCTTCAGTCTGGACTCTCTTTCCCAAATCCCTTTCCTTTCTACTCTTTCTGGCTGGTGAGGGTCTCACACTGGCAGCTGAAGACTCTCCTCTCTTGCACCTCAATTTTAGTCTTCACAGATATCTCCCCAATAAATCTATTTCATATCTAATTCTGTGTTAAGATCTGCTTCTCAGGGGACCTCAGCATTGTTCCAAAAGTCCAGCTACTGCCAAACAGATAGTTCCACACAAAGTTTAGAATGAGGAGCTAGCCAGGATTCAGATGTACCCCATTGGTTATAATGGTATGGGGGAAAATGTCCTGTCAGCATTTTGTATAAACTTATGACCACATTTAATCACCCAGAGTGTACCTTCACTGACTACCAGATGTGTCATTAGCCATTTCTGAAAAACGTGAAATAAAATCACCCAGCTTGAGAATGCTGTAGAATAAGTCAATACTAACAGATGGTGTTTATTTTGTCACTGCTTGTGTTAAAAAATTACCACCTAGTCCCATCAAATCCATTTCTTTAAGGTGGAAGCTTTATGTAAAAACTGCTAGAGAAAATGCAATATTTTATCAGCTGTCATTGAGTTCCTTAAAATATGAGCACTTGTTTTCATGGTTTTCAGTTTTCTAGGACATGGTGCAATACACAGGAGATGGGTTTGTATAAATCTGACACGATGGAGCATTTTGCCAGCAGCTCTGTCTTGCAACATGCAATCTGTTTTGTTTTTCAAACAAAGTTGGTTCATGAGTTCGTTGGAACAGTAGTGGTTTGAGGATGAAGACAACAATTCCTCAGTTAAACACAATGTAAAGCAGTACAGTCTACATGTCCCACAATATGGGATCGTTGAGATACATTATGGCATGCCCTAAAGTTGGGATTAGATGGAGAATCATTCAAAACAGTGCTATGCTAGAATCCTAAAACATAGAAGTTCACAATTCAGCAAAACAGAAAGCAAGCAAATAATTAACATCTTATAATGCCATCTTGCTGTCAAAATGAATACGGTAAGATGCCCCCAAAAGAGTGGTACGAGTTGGGGGTGAAGTTCAAGGCCACTGTGCTTGCTTAGCATGTGTAAGCAGGTCCCCTTTGCTGCAAAACAAAGCAAAAGGAAACAAAAGCATGGTAGAATATAGAATATAATCTTCAGCCAGACTGTGGGAAGGTACTAAGGCTCTTCTCTTTATGCTTACTACATGGATAGCCTTCCTGAGGTCAATTTCTGCTAACAGTATCCCCAGTTTATGGAGGCTTAAGTGTACAGTGCCTTTCACAGTGCCTGGCATAAAGGGAATGCTATGCAAATACATTATTTAAAATTGTATCATGCATTGTAGTAGGAAAAACCCTGGAAGCACTTTTCTCACAGTGTTCACAGGGAAACTTGCTAAACTGTAAATTGCAGACAATTTTCAGGTGGTATTTTTTTCTTGGCTTATTTATTATAATGCTTCCTACACATAGAGAAATGTACTATTTCAAAAGAAAGCCAGGCATGATGGCAAATGTCTTTGATCTCACCACTCAGGAGGCAGAGGCAGGTAGATTTTTATGAGATTGAGGCCAGCCTGGTTTCTATAGCAAGTTCAAGGCCAGTTGTAGGGAGACCCTGTCTCAAAAATACTAAAAGAAGGAAGAGGAGGAGGAGGAGGAGAAAGAGGAGGGAGGAGGAGGAGGAGGACAAGGAGGGACGAGGGAAGAGGAGGAGGGAGGAAGAGGAGGAAAGAGGGAGAATGAGGGAGGAGGAGGGAATGTAGAAAGAGGCAAAGATAAAGAAGGAAAAATTTGACCTGCAATTGCACTGACTAATTTTACTATTATAAGTAGCATATAATTAGTAGGATAAATCTTATATTTTTGTTTTAAGCTCTAAGTACTTTACACATTTAGAATTTCTTTTAAAACACCTCAACTAAGACATCTGTGAACTCTGAATCTCAATGCTGGCACATCGTGAACAGAACTGCATATCAACTAAAGTGAAGAGAGAAGTATGAACACTAAGAACACGAAGAAACTTTTTCCTGATAAATGAGGTGTGGATACATATGTTCCCTTCCTGCTCTCTCTCTCTTTTTCCTTCAAAATGCACTGGTTTGCATAACAAAAACAAGTACATGTATATACATATTCATATATGCTCTAATATGTAAATAAGTCAACTGTGACATGGGTGCATTTTGCTTTAAAAAATAATCATCACCGACTAAAAGAAATCAATCGAGCTGTTTCTTGACACACCTGCTATGTCCTGAGTCAATTTTCTGAGGTCATCAGAGAACTCATCATGAAAAGTCAGTAGCAAAACAACAAATCATCCAATTAAAGCAGGCATATGACTTCACCCATGTTCTAGATACACTTTTTAGTAACTTATGCTTGGCCATGTGTTTTAAAACATTGATAATATACTTTCCAACTGGTAAGGATACTGGGGCCATTCTGGACAATGATGATTTCTCTATCTTGGAGTTTCAGCATGTAACTGAAGAATGGAATGGGGGCTCTCAAACTGAGGGGACCCCCGAATTTCTTGAGGCTCTGTATTCTTTAATCTCTCAGTCATCAGCTGCTCTAATGGTTCCTGGCAGTCCAGCAAAGCTAATGTGGCATATTTTATCCTTTTTTTATTTTTTAAAATCAGAAATAGCTTGACCATTAAGAAAATTCCAGAACATTTCTCTGAACATCATCTGATTCTACAAGACTGACCCTTGTGAAACTGAATGAGGTTACCATAGAAACTCATCAGGCCCCACTTATGCTGAGACCTACCTGTCTTTTTACTTTGTAAACATGTTTCCATTTTTAAAGCCCTTGCTGAATCCAAGTGACTACAGTGCAGACAGTACCTGGAGGAAAGAAATCCTCCAAGTAAACACACAGCAACCTTTGGAGTTGGAGAGCGGATGCCTGGAAGGAAACCAATCTCAGATGTGTGCTCCAGGTCTTTACACACTTCAGTCACAAGAACATGCATCATTTTTACCTAAGATAGCAGACTTTCCTTGCCTCATTTAAATCTCTAAAGATAGGAAAATTCAGAGGCTCTACCTGAAATGATCTTTTTGGTTATTAAGTATGAATGTGGCTCGCTTACACGTTCAAAAAGGAAATGACCTTTCTTATACACACTTGCTCAATGCATTCTTACAAAGAAGTCTTATGCTGCAGGATACAGTGTAGAACTTGGCAAACATTCATAATCAATAAAGCCAAAGTCCTGTTATGTGTCAGGCACTACTCTAAGGGCCTGAATGCGGTATTGCATTGAATCATTAAATCACTCTTATGACAAACATACTTTTAGTATATTTTTTTAACAGATGAGGAAATTGCAGGTAGATGATAGCAACTTGATCAAGATGACACCACTAATCAGAGTCATGTTAGATTAGAACTTATGTTACGTAGCTCAACAAAGTACCAATTATCTGACTATACAAGCAGATAACCAACTGTAACACTCCATAGAAAGGCCATATGATGTTTTCACATATCATTGGTGTTGTATCCCCTTGATATCCCTTAACCATTTTTAGAAAGACAAATATGCCCTATAGGGAGCAACAAAGACATAGACTATTATTTTTTGGGCAGATCTTATATTTTATTATTTGTTTATAATAGGGCCATGTTTTAGGAGACTCTGATCTTTCAAGAAGTCTTCAGGCCATAACGGGTGCCATGTTCATGAATGGGTAAGTTTCTCTATAAAAATGTTTCCTGAGCTCTAGAGTGCTTTTTGACCTTTCCAATCTGCCATTCAAGGACAGTATTTCAAGACTCATTAGGATAGTGCCATTTAGAAGCAGAAGGAACCAGTCCTCACCAAACACCAAACCTGCCTGAATCTTGATCATAAACTGTGTAGTCTCCAGAATTCTGAGGAGAAATTTCTATTCTTTATTAATTATTGGGTATATGGTATTTTGCTGTAGTAGCTCCAGCATATAAAGACACCTGTCGATCATGAATTACTTCAACAAATATTTCTGTTTATGAGGTTTAGAACAAACTATTATGAAATTTGACCTAGAGAGTCCTTTATATTTTCACAATGTTTTGGCAAGCCCTGGAAAGTGAGGTAGAAGCGCATAAATGCAGGGAGGGAGGAAGATTTCTCTGAACAAGAATGATGCATATAGCAATGAACCCACAGTACCAACCATCAAGATACTGCATGCACATTCCTTCCCAACAACATTTGAAAGATCGTGGTAGGGATTCCCCAGGAAAGAGCAGAACTAATTAGAGAGGAAAAGGGGAGACAAAGTGAAAACATAGCAGAATAAGATGATATTGTTCGGTTTATCGATTGGTTGATTCAAAATAGCATGTGACACTCAGAGCACTATGTGTTTGTGGTATGCAACAGGAGTGCAGAGCTTGCTTTGATATGGCAGGCTGGCAGGGAGCGGGTATATGGAAAATGTCACTACGAAAAGGACAGATAACTTTTGATTTGCACTGAGGTTTCATTGCCTCCCTTAACTACACGTTTGAGTCATTTTTCAAAACTATCATTTATATTCAATTGTAGAAGCATTCTGCGAGTCTCTCCTCAAGGTGGTTTCTAAAGCGGCAAGGCTTGTCAGCAATGAGAAGGAAGGGTTAGTTATTGATGACTGTCAACTCTATGAGAAGTCTTCAGAGTCTACTATAAAAACCACCAAGACAGCTCTAAGGACAGATTGAAGGCTAGTAGTCTATAGTCTGAAAGATCTTATGTTTGGCTTCAAATTTGGCCTTTCTAATAAAAACTCATGTGTTCCTAAGCTAATGACTTTGGTTCTTTGTGTCAAGATTCTCTTATCTATAACAATGATATTAATTGAAGTGGACTATCTTTTACCAGTTTTCATGAATTAACTGAGATAATTCATTAATGTTTCACTATAGTGGGCGCTCAGTAAAAGTATATGTTCAGAACAATTATAGCAATTAATGATATTCTTAATGGGAAAAGGACTTCTTAGAATAGAAGAAAATAATCTGATGTTTATAAAATAGCACGAGGCACAGCATCCTTTATTCATACAATAAAATGTAATCAATTCTTCCTTTGTTTATCACTTAGCAGATACAGAAAAATGGACAAGAATCTTGGGGAGAGAAATCCTAACATATAAGTGGCCATGTCTCTGAGGACACATGATTTCTTTGTCTGTTGCATGACTCATTTTTCTGAGCGTCCTTGCTCATTTATCCCAAGGATAAAATGTCAGTGCATGCCCTCTATCATTTTGGGTTAGGTATACTGTACTGCTAAGGCACAGGGATAGACTGGGCTTCCAGAATGTAAAAGCCTCTTGCTCTTTCTTAATGCAAGACAAAGGCAATTCCCCTGTGTTCACCCACATGAGAATTGAGTTCTAGTCGGCTTTGTTGGGAAAGAGCATCAACCGACTGGGACAGGTGGCCAAGGCTGAGACCATCTGTCTCCTGCAAAAGCATCCAGTGGGTGTTAAAGACCTCATCAGAGACGCCTCAGTGTACTCTTTATGAGTGTTAGTCAGGATCCTTTTACTGAATTATGACTGGAGAAGAGAACCTGTCACTAGTGGTCCCCTTACCAGCTATAGGAGTAGGCCCTCTGGTTTGTCCCAGTGTCACATCTATATAGAGATGATGCAGTTTATCCCTTTCCAAAGCCTGGGGAGCCATAGGCAAACACAAGTGCCAGCCAACCACCTAAGAAACGTTTTTTTATCCAAATACTACATGCATTTTTAATTGAAAAATACTTCCAAGTACATTAGAATGATCATAAATAAGAATGCAGTGTGTTAGAAGCTGAGGCTGGCAAGCCATTCATAGACTGATTGCTATTAAAATTAGCATTATTATGATTCCATCAATTATTTCTGCACTTTGGAACATTTTGTTTTCTTCCAAGCATCTTCACATGCTTTTGTGAGTTTCATTATAATGTCAGGTACCCCTTTCATGGGTAAATTCCATGTCTGACAAATCTGGCTTTTCCTGTCTCAGGAAGCCATGCTATTGCCGTGGAGAAGGTAAAAATATTATTTCTAATGTTGCACATGTTTATTCTCTCATACGAACCCAATTATCAGCAGCTTTGGGGATTCTGTTATAACCAACCATGTGTTTCTATAACATGATGACCACACTCTAGGTTTTAATGACAAGCATAATGAACACTGTTCTATTACATAGCAACAGTATTCCCTTCCCAAGAGGCCAATGATATCTGCAAAATCAGAAATAGGATGACATCATAGAAACCATCGTCTTTTTAAACTTTTATTGAGCTTGTTTTCTGACAATTCCATACATATATAATGTGTATTCTGATTATTAAAACCCTCCTCAGACTTTCTACTCATCTCTATCACTCACCCATTGATTACAAGTCCCCTTCCCACATTCATCATGCTTGGTGTTCTCTTTTCTTGTTTGCTTGTTCTTATGAGACACGCCAGGATCATCTGTGTATCTGTGTGACCATACTTCAGAACTATTCACTAGAGTCCAATGGGCTCCTTAGTGTGTACACAACTGAAGACAATGACTATCCATCCCCCAAAATTCATAAATAGCCAAAGGCCCTATGAGCCCCTCCCCAATCCATAATTGTTGGCTGATAGGCTGAGTCTTGTGTAGGCCTGTTGCAGATGGCCACGGCTCCTGTGAAGTCACAACAGCATAGCCTATGCTATGCATAGAAGACAACACTTCACGGCCCTTCTTCCCATCTCTGGCTCTTACCTTCTTTCCACACTTCTTTGTAATGGCCCCTCAGTCTTAGAGGGGGTGGTGTAAATGCCTTGTTAAGGGCTGAGAACTTAATTGTCACTTATTTTCAGGTGAACACCTATGTGTCTCTGCGTTCACTGTTATGCATTGTAAAAAGTGGCTTCTCTGATTAAGGCTAGAAGTAACAGTCACCTATGGGTATAATATATATATATATATATATTTAGAAGACAGCTTGGCACCATGACCATTCAGTGAAACAGCAGCATTAAGTTTACCTCTAGTGTCTAAGACATCCACACTCATGAGTTTCCTATTGGGTGTACAATACCAGGTATGAATTGTCTCTTGTGAAGGGGGCCTCAAATTCAAGCATAGAGCAGTTGTTCACCCCCATAAAAATTGTGCACTACTGCACCTGTGAGATGTCTTGCCTGGCAGGTTGGTACTATAGCCTATAGGATTAATCTGTGGCTTTATATCTGGTAGCCTGTGCTTAAAGAGATTGGGTGCACCCATTTGGAACATATATGTTAAGAACTGTGATGTTCTTTGTCTCTTCTGAGTAGTTTTTGTTTGGAATCTATTTTGTCGGATATTAGAATAGCAAACTGGTTCCATTTGCTTGGAATGTCTTTGTCAACTCCTTAATGCTAAGGGAGTTGTGTTTCTTGGGGGCAGCAAAATGATGGATTATTTTTTTCTAATCCAGTCTGCCAGGCTGTCTTTTGATTTGGGATTAAGACCACTTATATTTGAAGTCATTATTGAAAGATGTATATTGATTCCCATCTTTTTGTTGATTTGAGTGCCTGTTTCCTTAATCTTCCTTTGCTTGACCATGGACCTAACATTGTAAATGACTTCCATGTAGCCTCTTAGCTATGCTTATTCTTCTCTTCAGCCTGTTGTATTTTCTTCTAGTATCCTTTGTAGCACTGGGTCAGTGGTCATAAACTCCTTTAGCTTGCTTTTATCATGGCAAATTATTCTTCTGCCTTTGATTACGATAGAGTTTTGCTGGGTATAGTTGTCTAGGTTGGCATCTGTGAGCTTTCAAAAAAACTTGGGCATCAGTCCAAGTTCTTGTTTTAAAGGCTCCACTGAGAAATCAGCTCTTGTTCTGTTCATCTGGCTTTTATACAACTGTTCCTTTTCTTTTGAAGTTTTTCAATTTCCTTCATTTTTTCAGTATATTTCATGCTTTGATTATCACATGACAAAGGCCATTATTTTCTGATCCTATTTGATGTTATATATGCCACTTGTATCTGGAGGGACATCTCTTCCTCCAGATAGGGAAATTTTCTTCTATGAGTTTCTTAAAACTATTTCTGTGCCTTTGACCTAGATTTCTTCTCTTTAATTCATGCTCATGATTCAGAGGTTTAGTATTTTCATAGTATTCCAAAGATCGTGAATGTTCCATTCATAAGTTTTAAAAAAAATTATCATTGTTTTTGAATGAGTGACCAAATTTTTTATTAGATTTACTAAAGTGTTGACTTCAAGTTTTATTTTAGATTGGGGTTTCCTTAGTATTTCTATCTCTTTATCAAATTCTCTTTTCATGATCGTCCTTATTTCATTGAATTGTTTGCTTTTTTTCTTGGTCTCTATTCTAGCATTTATGTCCTTTTGGAATTCTTGAACACATTTATGATTATACCTCTGCATTTGTTGTCTTAGTATTATCTAAGTTGCTCTCATTGGGGACCATTACTATGGGATTAATACTTTCTGAGGGATACAGATTTTTATGGTTTTTTCCTGTTGTGGTTTTAGGATGGGTCTTGGGCATCTGGAGTTAGGTTGTTGGTTATATCTTTTGGGTCTATGTCTGGCCCAGCTTTGTTGAATGAACATTTGGATCGCTATTTGCTATTACCCAAGCTTAGTAGGTCAGTCTCGTGGCTGCTCAGGGTTGAATTATGATTGGGGTAGCAGACACGGTCTTAGCTCAGCTAGGGAAATGCACAGCTTCTGGCCTCACCATCAGGGTTTCTGCATAATAAGCAGTCACTCCTTGCAGTTCTTTAAAGACAAGGTCAGAGGACCAGAGAAAAGTGGCAATGAAGGCTTCAAGTGGTGCACACTAGCACTCAGCACAGGGCCCATGATGGCAAAATTGGGAGACCAAGAGTTAATGAAAGATGAGGGCTTCCTGTAGAGTGAGAAGGTCCTTGGAAAAAGTTTCCTGATGCCAGCATTACGGTATAAGAGGGAGGGGTAGTGGAGAACTACCTGTGGATCAAGTGAGAGGGTGGATGAAGGTCCTCGAATGGTGGGGTTAGGGGCCCAGGAGGCAGAGGGAGGGCTAGCTGTGGTGAAACAGGGTAACTGGCACAAGTCCTCAGATGGTGGGGTTAGAGCTCCAGAGGAAGGGAACAGGAGCACTAACTGTGGGGAGAGCAGGTACTAGGCACAGGTCTTCAGATGGTGATATTGAAACTGGCCATCTTTCTTTTGAGCAACTAGCACAAAGTCATGCAAAAATGGCAGCCAGAGCCATGTCTGTTTTCTTGATTATTCTATTTCTAATACAAAGTGGATATGAAGGAGATGGTCCTGGCCATTACAGTGCTATTGGAGCTACTGGGTTAGTCAACCCAGTAAATACAAACAACTAATATGCATTGTGGCAGCCACAGTGAAAGAAATAGGGATGGGATAGTTGCTGCTATATGATCTATTAGTATGGCAGATTACTGTAAGAGACATATGCAAAATATTAAAAGATGTCATAAGTTCTAATGGTGGAAGGCTCTTGAGACACAGAATCTTGAGATATGAAGTGATGAATGATCTGGTCAACAATGGTCTGCAAAGGTGATGATGGTCCCATCAGACTGTAATAAAGTAGGGGCTTGTGCACCTGTGCTTCAGCTCAGTAGTCGACTCCTTGCTTAGTATGAGTGGAGACCTGATTTGGTCAATAGTACTTCAAAAAAGTAACAATTAATAAAGTATACCTGAAAACGTCCTATTGTCCGATGATGCAGCTGACATACAGGCATAGTGTAAGGCAGTGTTCATGTGTTTGATGATGCTGCTCTGCTCCAGCCATATAAAAGTACAATACATGCATCTAGGGAAAGCATGTAACTTGATGGCAATAAATGACTGTCATGACTTTGCATATTTACCATCCCATACTTTCTAATCTTTGCTTCATTGTTTTCCCATTTATAACAATGAGGTTTACTAGAAAGCAGTATGCTGGGTTGTGTAGGCTGCAGCTAAGATACCTCATATTAATTTTATCTTTTGATTGCATAATGTTAAATGACTGACCTAGACCATCTAGGTTTAATGTATACTATACTTTGCGGTGTTTGTATCCACTGACACAGTTTTCAGAATATATCTTTGCCATTAAGTGGTGTTTTATAATTCATTTTTTAAAATTTGTTGATTTTATTTGTGTGTGTGTGTGTGCACTTCAAATATAATTCATTTTTAAAATTTGTTGATTTTGTGTGTGTGTGTATCACACAGAACATCCCAAACTATCTTATTCAACTGTACACCCACTTCCCATATGGCACCCTCCCATAGCCTTCCTCCCCACACTAGAGCCCTTATACTCTGATATCCCTGCTACTGTCTGCTGTGTTGTTGGCACCCTCAGCCAATCCCCACCTGGTGAATCTAGTCAGCCTACCTAAGGGTCTTTGTTTTAGGAAGGTCAGCTGTTCCTCATCTAGCAGCAATTGGTTGTCAATGTTCCTTTAGATGAGACTGGAGTCTGCTGTTCATTTTCCCAGTTCTATGCTGGGTCACTATTTGGGAGTCTCTTGGTCTACCCTGGCCAACAACTCAAAAGAAGGTAACTTCTATCTGGCATTGTTGCTTGTTATGTAGCCTTTAGCTATATATATATATATATATATGTATTCTTAAAAATTATATTGCCCCCTTTAATCTTTGGTTATACTTTCCTTTTGGGTGTTTAAGGCCATACAGATAGCCCAGATAAACCAATTTATTTTTACTCTTAAGGCCATTTGAGGTTATGTTCCTCGGGGGTCACATGGGCTTGGGAGAAGACCCTGGCTCCTTTCTTTTACCAGTTCCACCTATGTGAAGGTAAGTCAAAGGTCCTGCTCAACCATGGCTGGCTTTGCTTGGAAGCATGGAGGAAATGATTCCTCTGTGTTGACCCTCCTCTTTGTAGACTGGACACTGGTTCAAGTCCATCTCGTGGGGTCTCCTTGGCCTCTTTGATCAAGTGGACAGGTGACCCACCACAATTACAGCACATCTTGAGAGATGCTCATAGTCCCCTGGAACTAGTCAGCCTAGGAGGGCAAGGAGCAAAAACTGTCCTTTATGTCCCTCTGACCAAATTCGTATAGGCCTCAAAGTACGTCTGTTAAACATCAAAGAATGTTAGTTCCACCAGTCTGGTACTTTTAATTACTGTGTGTCATGTAGATAACTCTTGGGCAAAGACCATTTGTTCTCAGATAAACCTGGCCTAGCTGCGTATGTCTTGATCTGGTATGTATAACTTGTCAGTAGGTTGTTGGGCTAATATGGTTCCCTCTAGTTTTTAAAACTAGCTAGACATTATTTATCTCTCGCATTGTCTAACCCCTCCGTCATGGTGTTCCCACTTAAGGTGCCCCCATTTTTCCCCTTTCTCCCTTAATAATAGCCTTCTGCTATGGTCCAACCTCTCTTGAGCTCCTTCTTTCCCATTATCCCCTAGGTTCCTTGTATACCTTTCCCTCCCCCCTTCCTTAAATTAACCCAATTTTTATCCATATCTCTCTTATTAAAGCCTGTTTCCTACTGTTCTTCTCTT
Organism: Nannospalax galili; assembly: GCF_000622305.1. NCBI lineage: Eukaryota > Metazoa > Chordata > Mammalia > Rodentia > Spalacidae > Nannospalax > Nannospalax galili. The sequence goes on along the minus strand of NW_008347571.1, from coordinate 4,180,335 downwards.
TCATTTTCTTTCTTTTCCTTTACCTCCCTGGTTCCTTTCCATTATCCTGGTTCCTGTAGTTATGTCTGTATACATACGCACTTATCAGGATTTGGTTCTAGGATCCACATATGAGGTGGAACATACATCGATTTTTTTTTTCTGAGTCTGTGTTACTTCATTTAGTATAAAAGTTTCTAGTTCCATCCATTTACCTGCAAATTTCATGATTTCATCTTTCTTTACTGCTGAGTAAAACTCCATCATATAAATGAACCACATTTTCATTATCCACTCGTTGATTGAGGGACACTTAGGTTGCTTCCATCTCTTAGCTATTGTGAAAAGAGCAGCAACAAACATGGATACACAAGTGTCTCTGCAATAGGATGAGTTCTTTGGGTAGATGCCAAGGAGTGGTATAACTGGGTCAAATGGTAGGTTCATTTGTAGTTTTTTAAGAGTTCTCCATGCTGCTTTCCATAGGGGTTGAAAAAGTTTGCGCCTCACCAGCAGTGGATGAGTATTCCCCTTTCCCCACATCCTCTCCAACATTTGGTATCATTTGTTCTCTTGATCTTAGCCAGGCTGACTGGGGTAAGTCATCTTAAAGTGGTTTTATTTTGCATTTCCCTAATTATTAGTGATGATGAACATGTTAAGATGCTTCTTAGCCATCATTACTTCTTCTTTTGAGAACTTTCTGTTCAGTTCCTTAGCCTGTCTTTTAATTGGGTCACTTCCTGTCTCAATTCTCTGTTTTTTGAGTTCGTTATATATTCTGGATGTTAAACCTCTGTCAGATGTGTCACTGGTGAAGATTTTCTCCAATTCTGTGGGTTTTCTCTTCACTTCCCTGGTTGCCTCCTTTGATGTACAGAAGCTTTTTAGTTTAATGAGATCCCATTTGTTGATTTTTGACCTTGTTTCCTGAGCAATTGATGTCCGGTTTAGAAAATCCTTTTCTACATCTATATCTTGTAGGTTTTTGCTAATGTTTTCTTCTAACAGTTTCAGAGTTTCAGGCTTTACATTGAGGTCTTTGATCCATTTGGAATTAATTGACTTTTGTGCAGGGTGAAAGATAGGGGTTTAGTTTCATCCTTCTCCAGGTGGAGATCCCGTTTTGCCAGCACCATTTGCTGAACATGCTGTTTTTCCTCCGGTGAATGTTCTTGGTCCCTTTGTCAAATATCAGGTGGCTGAAATTGCATGTACTCATATTTGTGTCTTCAATTTTGTTCCATTGATTTATGGGTCTATTTTTGTGCCAGTACCATATTGTTTTTATGACTATAGCTCTGTAATACAGCTTAATGTCTGATATAGTAATCGCCCTGGCATTGCTCTTAGTGCTCAGGGTTGCTTTGGCTATGTGAGGTCTTTTGCACTTCCATATGAATCTTAGGATGTTTTCTTTCCAATTCTGTGAAAAATGTCATGGGGATTTTGATTGGCATTGCATTGAATCTATAGATGGCTTTTGGTAGGATGGTCATTTTCACAATATTAATTCTTCCAACCCATGAGCATGGGAGGTCCTTCCATCTTCTGATGTCTTCCTCAATCTCTTTCTTTAAAGATTTAAAATTTTCATTATAGAGGCATTTAATGTCTTTCATCAGGTTTATTCAGAGATATTTTATTTTATTTTTTGCAACTATTATGAAGGGGAGTGTTTCCATGTACTCTTTCTCTGATTGCTTGTTATTGGTATATAGAAAGGCTACAGACTTTTGTAGGATAATTTTGTAACCTGCTACTTTACTGAATGTGTTAATAATTTCTAGGAGTTTTCTGGTAGAATTTTTAGCATCTCTTAGATATAAAATCATATCATCTGAAAAAAGGGATAATTTGATCTTTTCTTTTCCAAATATTACTCCTTTAATTTCTTGATCTTGTCTTATTGCTCTTGCAAGAGTTTCAAGTACTATGTTAAAGAGAAGTGGAGATAGTGGATAGCCTTGTTTGGTTCCTGATTTCAATGGGAATGCTTCCAGTTTTTCTCCATTTAGAATGATGTTGGTTGTGGGTTTGTTATATATGGCTTTAATTATGTTGAGGTATGTTCCCTCCAGTTCAATTCTCTCTAGGACTTTGAATAGAAATGCATGTTGAATTTTATCAAAGGCTTTCTCTGCATCTTTTGAGATGACCATGTGGTCCTGGTCTTTGAGCCCATTTATATGATTTATGACGTTTACTGACTTTCGTATATTGAAACATCCCTGCATCTCTGGGACAAAGCTAACTTGATCATGGTGGATATCTTTTTGATGTGTATCTGTATGTGGTTTGCAAGTATCTTGTTGAGAATTTTTGCATCTATGTGCATTAAGGATATGGGTCTATAGTTTTCTTTTTTGGTTTTATCTTTACCTGGCTTTGGTATTAAGGTGATGCTGGCTTCATAAAAGGAATTTGGAAGTTCTCCCTCCATTTATTTTCAAATATATTAAGTAGTATTGGATGTAGATCTTCTTTAAATATCTGATAGAATTCTGCTGTAAATCCATCTGGTCCTGGGATTTTTTTTTAGTCTGGAGGTTTTGTATTACTGTTTCAAATTCCATGTGTGTTATGGTCTGTTTAAGCTCTTAATCTCTTCTTGGTTTAGTTTTGGTGGTTCCCATGCCTTTAGATATCTGTCCATTTCTTTTAGGTTTTCAAATTTAGTAGCATATAGGTTTTTAAAGTATTCCCTTATAATGTTCTGGATCTTTCTGGTGTCTATTGTGATGTTTCCCATTTCATCTCTGATTTTGTTGATTTGGACATGCTGTTTCTTTCTTTTGGTTAACTGGGCTAGCAGTCCGTTAATTTGTTTATCTTTTCAAAGAACCAGCTCTTGGATTCATTGATTCTTTGTATTGTTTTCTTTATTTCAACTTCATTAATTTCTGCCCTGATTTTTGTTATTTCTTCTTGTCTGCTGGGTTTGGGTTTCATTTGTTGTTGCTTTTCAAGTGTCTTGAGTTTCAGTGGTAAGTCATTTATTTGTGGGTTTTTTTCCGATTTTTTAATGTAGGCACTTAGAGCTATAAACTTCCCTCTAAGGGCCACTTTCAGCGTGTCCCAGAGGTTTTGAGGTGTTATATTGTCCTTTTCATTTAATTCCAGAAATACTTTTATTTCTTTCTTAATTTCTCTTTTGACCCAGTCATCATTCAGGAGTGTGTTGTTTAATCTCCATGTGTTCATGTGGTGACTAGAACTTCTTCTGGTGTTGATTTTAAGCTTTATTGCATTGTGGTCTGATAGAATGCACGGAATTATTTCAATCTTTTTGTACTTGTTGAGGTTTGTTTTGTGCCCCAGTACATGGTCAATTTTGGAGCAGGTTCCATGGGGCACTGAATATAAAGTATGTCCTTTGGTGCTTGGGTGGAATATCGGTAGATCTCTGTTAGGTCCATTTGATATATGCTATTGTTTAATTCAGATATCTCCCTGTTAACTCTCTGCCCTGTTGATCTATCTAATGGAGACATTGGGGTATTGAAGTCCCCTACTATTAATGAGTTGGGATTAATCTGGGTCTTAAGTCCTTAGTATTGTTTTTATGAAGTCGAGTGTACCAGAGTTTGGTGAATATATGTTCATGATTGTAATATCGTCTTGATTTATTGTTCCTTTGATCATAATGAAGTGGCTCACTTTATCTCTTCTGATTAGTTTTAGTTTAAAGTCTATTTTGTCATATATTAGAATTTCTATGCCTGCTTTTTTCTTAGTACCATTTGCTTGGTATATTTTTTTCCATCCTTTCCCCTAAAGATAATGTCTGTCCTTGAAAGTGAGATGGGTTTCTGGCAGACAACAAAAAGTTGGGTTTTGTTTCTTAATCCATTCACCTAGTCTGTGTCTTTTGACTGGGGAGTTCAGCCCATTAATATTTAAAGTTATTAATGAAAGATGTGTATTGAATCCTGTCATTTTTATTTGTGTTCACATTCTTGATATAGTTGTATTTTTTCCACAATTATACCTTCATTACATTTCTTTCCACAACCCCTTGGGTAGAGTCATTCCTTTCTTCAGCTCTTCGTATTGCTTCCAGAATTCTCTGAAGGGCTGGTTTTGTGGACATGAATTCCTTCAGCCTTTTTAGGTCATGGAAGATTTTTCTTTCCCCTTCAACTATAATAGACATTTTGGCTGGGTATAGTAATCTGAGTTGACATCTGTGGTCACTTAAAACTGGGACTACTTTGGTCCAGGCTCTTCTGGCTTTCATCGTTTGCACTGAAACACTAATGTGTTTTCCTTTATATGTGACTTGTTGTTTTTCTTTTGCAGCTTTCAGTATTGTCTCTTTGTTCTGTACGTTTAGTGTTTTTACTGTGATGTGCCTTGGAGAGTTTCTTTTCTGGTCCTGTCTGTTTGGTGTTCTATATGCTTCTTGTATTTGTATGGGCATGTCTTTCTTTAATTTTGGGAAATGTTCTTCTACGATTCTATTGGGGACCTGGTCCATGCCATTATCTTGGGATTCTTCCCCTTCCTGTATGCCTATGATTCATAAGGTTGGTCTTTTTATGGTATCACACAATTCCTGAAAATTCCATTCTTGTGCTTTCTTAAATTTTTCATAATCTTTGCTTGAGAGTTCTAGTTCATCCACTTTATCTTCCAGTCTTGATATTCTGTTTTCCATTTCATTCATCCTACTGGTGAGGCTTTTTCCTGTCATTTCTAATTGGCTTGTTGTTTCCCTTCCTTCTATTATTTTTCCTCTGTGATTTTGACATGTGAATTTATGTTGTAGTTTCTGATTCTTGTGTGAGACTCAAGCCTTCAAGTTTAGGTCTGCTTCTTTTTGTAAACTTTATGTGCCTTTGTGGTTTACTTGTTGGGCATGAAAATCTGGTTCGTCTAAGCTTCCGGTTCTCTCTTTTGATCTTATATTGGAGTGGCCTGATTGCTTTTTTTCTTCAGGAATTCCCACAGAGACCCAAGTCAGATGAGGGTCAGATGCTCTCAGGCTTTCTCCTAAGGTATGGATCCCTCCAGGAACGATGGTAAACTTTATGTGCCTTTGTGGTTTACTTGTTGGGCATGAAAATCTGGTTCGTCTAAGCTTCCGGTTCTCTCTTTTGATCTTATATTGGAGTGGCCTGATTGCTTTTTTTCTTCAGGAATTCCCACAGAGACCCAAGTCAGATGAGGGTCAGATGCTCTCAGGCTTTCTCCTAAGGTATGGATCCCTCCAGGAACGATGTCCTCAGGAATTTGGGGGTTGGACTTGCCTGGGAGTAGGGCTCTGGAAAGATGCTGAACTCAGGCAGCTGGTGGGGGTGGGAAGAGGGCCCCAAGGGCTCCTGGGGACCAGAAGAGAGGCAGGAGGGTTGTGCAGGCCCAGGGAAGCAGAGGGAGCTGGGGACCGTGAGAAGGAACTGGATTTGTCTGGATGCAAGGGATCAGGAAGCAGTGGTGGTTCCGGGCCTTGAGGTCAGCCCTGGTGTCCAGGAAAGAGGCTGATGGGTTGTGCAGCTCAGGAAAGCAGAGGGAGGTCTAAGTGGTGTTTTTAAAATTGCCCCAGTATAGGTAACATGGGAGTTCCCATGGAAGGAAAAGAAAGTTTTGTTATTGTCATCCCATTAATAAGACAGCAAAGGACAACGTACAGAAAAATAGTATTATCTGCCTAAGATCAGACAACCATGTTAGCTCCATGCTTTGATTAATCAAGCCCTTTATATTAATGATTCATATATTCACCATATGGGGGGATTACTAATATTATAAAGGAAAGTTTGCTAGATTCCAAAAAGATATTTTCATTTGTTTGTAATTATTAACCACAGATAATGTAAAGGTATTGTATCCATAAGTTTCATTAAAAAGCTTTCTCTCACATCACTTAGTACATGTGCACATGCTCCCCCCACCCCCCAGGAAAAGACTAAAAGAATAGACATAACAAAAGAGAAAGCATGAGATTTAGAAGACTCTAGAACTACCAAACATAGAGCAAAGGTGAGATGAAGGATATGTTTATCTTTCATCTTGGTCAGTACTGGTGAGCATTTGGAAACCTGAGTACCCCTCAGGTCTGGCAAGAGAACAAACAGCACTTTTTGGAGGGTAATTTGGCCATATAAATGTATATTAGCATACATTACAGATCTAAGTATATGTTTACATATTCATATTAATGTGTTTTTATATATTATACTTACGGATATATACATACACATATGTACATACACTTTATTATGCATAGGTCTTTTGTTTCAAAAAGTCCAATTTTAGATATTTTCTTATAGAAATTGAATACATATAAAAATATCTATTTCTGAATTGTCTATGACAGTGAATAAATATAATTTAAATGCCCAATAGCAGAGGAATGAGAAAGTTCATTGTGTTTTAAGCCCTAGAATAGGCTGCAGCTGGCAAATAAACTGGTATGTATGTTCTAAAAGGAAAAATGTCTGTGATATGCTATTAGAAAAAGATCAAGTTACACAAATAAATGCAGTGTCAATTACTTTTTAACTCACAAATAAATGAAAGATATATGCATGCTTGTTTGCAGGTACAGAAATTCTAGATAAGTTCTTCTATGATTGGGTAATGCTAGTGGAAGTACCGTTTGCACCATGGGTTTTAGTGGAGACACTAAATGATTCATAAGCATATATAATTATTAAGTGTAAACTCCTTTCTTGAAGTTTAAGTTGATTATTGCTTTAAAATGTAAAAAAATAAAATTAAATTTAAAAAACCATTACATACTTAGCAACTCAAATCTCTCTGTCTTATGCTTGCAATGAAACTGTATTCTGAAGGTAAGAATATTCCAGAAATATCCTTCAATAGGAGTTTACAATGTAGATACAATTGTTTATTCCTTAATAAACACCAAGTACTTAAAATGTGTTAAGGCCATGAATGGGGTTCTAGATTTTAAAAGCACCACTTTAAAAAAAAAAAAAAAAAAAAAAACCTTCCAGTATACAAGGGATATGGAAAAATAAGCAGTTGAAACTCAGAATCATAAAGATGTATAATAGGCCATGCTTTTACCTCAAAGTTCTCCAATTTCTACATTCTAAGCATTACTAGCCTCTGCCAAATATGTCCACTCAGGTCACAAATCATCCTTTTGTCAAGTGGATCCTTGCTGTATTTGCTACCTGCCTGTTAGTCTTTTGTTATCAGATTGACTGCTGCAGTTTCGCAGTGCTTGTTCAAGTAACCTTTATTTTATTTAATGGCCCCAAAGCCTAAGCATAGTAATGGTGATAATTTAGATATGCCAAAGATACCATAAAGTCATTCCTTTAAGGGAAATGATAAGAGAATAAATTATGTTTGGAGAGAATTTATTATATTATTCATCTTTTTTTCTGTACCTAATTCATAAATTATATTTTATCGTGGGTATATATAAGAAAAATTAGGCTAAATAAATGGTTTGGTACTAATTGCACTTTCAGTATCCTTGGGGTATTTGAACACATTCCCCACACATGAAGTGGGACACCGAGTCTACTTCTCATTTCTGTACACGCATGCCATTCTTGGCTACTGTGCTCTCTTACCTGTATGACAGTGCCTCTACTGTCTTCATTGGGTCCTGCCTGTTCTGGGTTTTCCCACCCTTGAACAGACTATATTTTCTAAACCATGCATCTCCTTGTGGCACTCACTGCTTAAGATCAACACCCTTAAGATCAGCATCACAACTGTAACCAAGAGGACTTTCTGATGTCTCACCATTTTACATCTCTCCATTTTGAACCATCTCTTTCTTACTTATGACTTTTTGTAATTTGAACCATCTCTCTCATTTTACCCCCAATCTCGATAGTGACTTTTTGCCTAGAAACTTCTTCCTGCTCTCTTCCTCATGGAGTTATTTTTTAAATCTCTTTTTAATTAAAGCATAATACACATACATAGGATATACAAATTTCAAAGAGTCCATATTTGTGCTCATTTTTTTCATAAGTTTTGTAAGCAATATAAAGATGGGGTCCTTTCTGAGACAGGGTCTCACTATGAAGCCCTGGCGGGCCTGGAACTCAATTTGTAGTCCAGGCTAGCCTCAAAACAGAGATCCGCCTGCATCTGCCTCCTGAGTGCTGGGATTAAGGGTAGGCACACCACACCTGGCAAAGGCTCTTTTTAAAAATTACTACCACCCCAATATCTAATACTATATCCAGCATAAATAGTCCAGTTATCAGTGATAAGTGTGGGATGACTAGTGAACTCATTCAGGCAGCTTAGTCCAGGAAAGCACTAGGAATGAAACTCCACTGCAGCCTGGAGGATGTAGTCGCCAAAGCCTGCATCTCGAAGAATGACAAAGAGAAAGGGAAAGTAATGAAGAGACAGGCTGATGACATGGATCCAGATGGTTATAAGAAGTGCATTTCTTAAGAATAAAGGCTTTATTGGTCAGTGAAAAGGGCTGTGGCCACGATTATGCATTACACACACACACACACACACACACACACACACACACACACACACAATTTCTTCTAGAAAAAGCTCCCAGCCCATCCCAGGTAATTACTGGAAGGGTCAGCATTCCTCTCCTACAGGTGAGGCCAGAGACTTCACTTTACACTCATCAATATGATGAAATTCTTTCTGCAGAATATTGATTCAGAATAAAAATCTACAAAGCTTCTAATGTCAGACAGTATCAATTTCTAATAACACATTCCAGGAAGGCAGCCCAAGAAATTAGATTCTAAGGTTTCCTTATTAAATTACCATTTGTAAAATAAAAATTTTCATGTAGCACCAATACAAAGGACTAGTTAAGAGTTGAATTATAACTCTATTGTATTGAAAGTAATCATGACCACATACTCCTTTTATTTTAAACAAGTCTAAGTACTCCTAATTTAAACAGAATGAAAATAATGTATTTTCAAAAGAAACGCATATAGTACATGCTGACAACACATGAATTCATGCAGATTCCTAAAATGAGAAAATGCTTTTCCTTTTAACACCCGGAGCTTTGAAATCTAATGAATTACCTATTTTATTTTTATCACTTCCATTTTACCATCTGAATGTGAAAAATTGAAAATCTTAAGGTAATCCAGTTTAACAATATTAATACTATTTTTTTCCTAGGGAGATCTCGAAAACCATATACACAGATGATAACAGAGTAAATCACATTTTAAAGTTAGAGAGAAGTCAGAAAGTCCTGTGGCAGCTGATATGAAATTACAGGTACTTCATCAAAACCCAGCCAGCCACGGCTACCTCATAACTCATGCTTAGAGTTTCATAATGTGATTAGGTTTTCAAGAGGGTGCGTTTGTGTTTTGGTTTTCTTTTAATCACTTTATGTTCAGCTTGGCTTCCAACTGACGGCTGATTGACTCCAGTCATCACGGAGGGAATAAAGAGATCGTCAACTTTGCCGAAGAAAAGTTATTAAATTTTAGTTTTCCTAAAGGGAAACATTCTCTGCAACAGTAATTGAAAAAAATAAAATCTTTATTGACATTCTTTGAGGGAAAATACAATATTCAACATTTAAGCTGAAGCAAGATAGGTAAAGGAAATACAGATTTGAAGCAATTATACAGGCAAAGTCAGCCAAGAAAATTGACTACGAGAGAGGGCATCCTGCCTGCTGCTGTGCCAGCCTGATTGGCAGCAAGGGCTTCTTTCTCCTTTGCATTCGCTCACTCACACACTTACTCAATCCACAGGCATGATGGAATGAATGCCTAAACACGTGAATCACTTTCCCTTCAAATGCTGTGTAGTGTACTTGGAAACGAGCTGAAACCAAAGATGAATAGAGAAACAACTGGGTTCTATGACGGCAGAGGTCACTACCCAGACACAGACTGCACGGGAACACAGAGGGAAGGAAGAGCTGGATCTAGTGCTGAATGGGCCTATGGGCTATTTTTACCCTGTTCCGGGCAATGCACCATCGCCATTGAATCCTTGGATGGTTTATGCTGAGAAGTAGAAGGAATTTGCTTGACTCAATAAGAATAAATGATTCTTTTCTGGCTTTTAAAAGCATGGATGTTTTTAGAGCATTATGTTGATTCTAGAGAATCCAGAAGAGACCAAAGAAAAACTACAGGAATGACAAAGTGAAATGTTATCTGTCTTGTTACTATCTGAAGATGATCATATTTTAGCACCAGTAGTTCTAATCTTTTGTATGTGCTAAGATGTATTTTTGTACACAGAAAGAATAGTCCTACACAGACTAGTCTGGAATCTGCCATTGTAAATTCTGAAATATGCCTTCATTATTACTCTATAACTCTAAATACTGGTCTATATCATGACCCCAGCAATCACATCTTACTGCTTAATATCTCCAGGTATTCAACTAATGGTCTACTGGTGAACAGAATATTTCTAGCTCATGGGTCAGTGAGATTGCTCAGTAGAGGCACTTGTGCATTGCCTTGATAACTTGAGCTCTGTATCCAGATCCTACAGGAGAGAATCAAATCCTGAGAGTTGTCTTTTGACCTCCCATGTATACTATGGCACACCTACCCACCTACCCCAGATAAATAAAACAAATCAATTTAATAAGATGGAATATTTCGAGCTCTCACAATATGTGCAATGTGGTATCTGAGATCTGGTAAGTTTGGGGAAGGCAGACTGAGAATTTGAATTGTGTTCTATTCAAATTTGCCTAAAAATCTCTGATACTATCAACAAATAGGTTCACAGAATTTTCTTTACTTATTAACATATTTTAAATTGCATTTGGTAATATTTGAAGCCACAATCACCGGAAACATCCTATAAAGCTTTATGTTAAAGCTTTCAAAATAATACTTTATGAATGGTGAGGAGGGTTGTAAAAACATGAAAAATCATGTGCCATGAATATCTATAGATTTTGGTAGGGAGGGATAAATGCTTAGCTTTGATGCTTCTATCAAACAACAGGAGCAGAAAATGCTAATTGTCATAGAAACATTAATGCCTAAAAACATATAGAAAAAAACCAATCTCTCCCCAAACCATCTATTTCAGTACTAAACTATAAGAAATATATATTTTTGCAATTCTTGCTATATACAATGTAGCATGTGATAATAACACAGGGAAAGAAAATGCAATTACTGGTTTGGAATTGTTTGGTATGGTTTTACTTATCATTAAGAACAATTAAAATAAACCAAGCTTACGGAATGATTTCAAGTTTTATTATTCCCCTGAGGTAACTGGGATGATGTTAAACAAGGGCTTCGTCGGCTGATGATTCTGGGGAAGGGATCTGATGACACTGCTTTGTCCTCCCCATGTTGAAAGGCAGCTGCAAGAGGCTGTGTGGTGCAGAGGGAAAGGCCGCTGACCGCCCAGTGCCCTCATTGTACAACACGCATACATTTAGCCGGGAGAGCTACCTGCAGACCTCAGCTGGTTCTGGAAGGTCGTTTCAGGTGTGTTGCTCTTACATAGTTTAATTAGTTTGACTTTTTCTTGATGACAAAAAGCATTAGACTCACAAAAAGGCCTAGTAAAGTCAAAACTTTTTCAAGTGCATTTCAGGAGTGAGGGATGATATGATTAGATGCATGGGGCCCTGCTCTGGCGAAGGATACAGTATATTATTAAAAAGATATGTGTACTATCAATGCAGAATAAAGCTTCTGGGAGTAATCAGTGCCTAAAAGCAGTTAGCCAAAAGTACCCATTTAGCTTACGAAACAGAATCATTTGCTATTTTTTTTTGTTGTTGGTGGTGGTTTTGTTTTGTTTGAGACAGAGTCTCATTTAGCCTAGGCTGATCTCAAACTTATATAGCTGAGAATGGATTTGAACTCCTGATTCCACTGCCTCCAACTTCTAAGTGCTGGGGTTATAGGCATGCATCAGCATGCTTGGATTCATTTATCTTTACTTGAATTGGTAAGATGAAGTGTAAAGTCCATTCTCAATGATAAAGACTTCAAAAAAGTCTCCTAAGCCTTCCATCACTGCAACAGCTCATTACATATGTTTACACAGCACACATTCAACACATGGTCAGTTCTTCTAGAATACGAATGCTACCAACCTCACTACATTAGAGGCAGAATCACTCTACCAATCTTTGATTACATGTTTTCCATCTCCTCCATCTTCAGTTAATAGTGTAGTACTTTTAAAAAGAGATTTATTTTATTTTACATGTATGATTATTTACCTGAATATATGTATGTGTACCATGTGTCTGACTGGTGGCCACAGAGACCAGAAAAAGGCATTGGACTCCCTGGAACTGGAGTTATAGTGGGCTGTGACCCACAGATGCTGGGAAAAAAAACCCTAGTCTTCTGCAAGAGCAGTAAGTGCTCTTAACAGCTGAGCCATCTCTCCAGCCCAAGAAGCCCCTTTTTAATCTAGTTTTTTTCTTTTAAGTTAAACATCCTTTTAACCCTCACTCTTTTTGTTCAGCGATTAAGAACTGTCCCCTATATTGTCTTCACAAGTAAGTGTATAAAACTGGAAAGGGTCAAATCTTTGAACACTGTGTTCTCTGTTTCCGTATCATCCTGGTACCAGGGAGTATTTTAACAGATCAACAGTAAATGTGAGAAAGCACACAGACCAAGATGGCAAGTCTAAAACTGCTTTCATACATAGAATATATATATATGTATATATATATATATATGTATAATTGTGACTCCCTAAGAGAAGTGTGGTCATTGTTGAAGGGTGCCAGCCCAGGAATGCATCCTGGAAAAGTGGCAAACAGTACCAGGTATGGTGGCACACATTTATAATTCTAGAACTTGGAATGTAGAGACAGGCAGACAAGGGGTTCAAAATCAGCCTCAGCTACATAGTGAGTTTGAAGTCAGCCTAGATACATAAAGCTTTATTTAAGTAAATAAGAATGAAATCAATAGATCAATCATTATTTTAAAAAAGGAGCTCCCCCTCAATCAATGATATTAGTAACATTCATATTGTGGAATAACTGATGATATGTTGGATGTATACACACAATATATATGTATACATAACATGAGCTGTTTCAGTGATGGAGCATTTAGATGGCATCCTTTAGGAAAGCCATCCTTTATGTCTGGGAATGGACATGAGAACTAACCTATTGCAGGTTGCTTTCAAGTATAAGAAGATTTTTAAATCCTCCTAAGGTTAAGGTATAGCATGTGAGACCAGCCTCTCACATGCTATACTAGTTTAAGGATTGTATAATCACTGAGATGATGGGAAAAATGAAAAAGAAAGGTTCTGTAAAAGTATCATTTTGGGGTACTGGGGAAATGGTTCAGTAGATAAAGTTGTGAGGGCTGGAGTTTGGGTCCCCAGAATCCACATAAAAGCTAGACAGTGTGGTGGCCACCTGTAATCCTGCCACTTGAGGTAGACATGGGGGAATCCCTAGGGCAGACCAGCTAGTTAGACTAGCTGGAATTGCTGACCACCAAGATCATCAAAAGGCCTTGTCTCTATAAATAAACTGGAGAGTGATTAAGGAAGACATCTGACATCACCTTTGGGCCCCCCACCATATGTGCCCATACGTGCATGCTCACCCCCCATATGTTGCCTCTATACAGGGGAAATCACATACACAGGTACATGTATACCACATGCACATAAACATGCAACAAAGGCATCATTTTCACAGAACAATATCTTTCTTAGATTTCCAACTTGAAAATATGACTCATAAATGTCACCAGTTCTTGAATACTAAACAAGCACCAGATCTCACATGTTCTCTTAGAGTTAGGCACTATTACTCTTTCCTATAGTTCCTACAATGAAGTCACACAATTCTAAGCAGCAGAAACTGGGACTCTACATCCCATTCCTACCATGAGGCCACTAGACTGCCTTTCATACAAAGCCATCGAATTGTATGGTCAAGAAAATGGCCTAAAATTCAATAACCATGAGCTGACTTCCAGTGACTGCAGGGATGTTTTGATTGAAGGGCAGTCTCAGTGACACTTGAGCAGAACAAGTGGTTCATTACTCAGACCTGGTCCTCCAAGGTGCAGATCAGACATGGAACAAGGATACACTGTGGGTACACATGACTTGAGAAGCCAAAGATTGCTAATGGAAGGACAATCTCTGTTGCTGAGTGGACAAAGATGCCTTCCTGGTTTTGAGCCCCAATTTACTGTCAAACTCTACATCCTTGGAGTTATTAAATATCAGCAGGCATGCAAAAATATTTGTGTAACACACCAAGCAGCAAGGAACAATATATTTTATCTTTCCCATTCAAAACAGGCCCAGGCCATTAATAAACCATGTCAATCTCATTAGATTGTAACATAGTTTTAAAAAGTCTCATTATATCTTGTTGGTATTGGGCTTACTCGGTATGGTCAGAAAACTCACATATACTGGAGGTGGTATGTTTCTTCTTTCCCTGCTGTTCATTGGACAACACATCAGTTTGTCAGTGTGAGTATTTTAAGTTGATGATTTGCTTTTGTGCATTTGTTTTGTGACAGTGAAGCAGGAAACACAAATGCAGAGAATGCAAATTTGGAGCTGTCTGGGGCCAGAACTGAAATGGAACCCACTGACATAAAGATTGTGTTGTTTTGATAGGAAGACATTTATAAAAGCCTCACAGCTGACAGTGTGACCAGCTAGAACACAAACACAATCTACATTCTGGGTTTCGAGAGATTACATTTCTGTTCAACTGATGTTCCTCTGATAAAAGTCTAGACATGGTTACCCATGAACCTGCATCCATCAATGCTATTTCTACTTCCTGAGTATTGCCAAGAGATTTATCTATTTATCTCACTAGACCTACACTAAGAAGGGGGTTTTGATATCTACCCCATTTTATAGGACAAGAAATAGAGAGATACAGAAATGATATAATTTGCCCAAGGTCAGCTGTCAACCTTGGCCTCAAATCTGTACCATACTCCCAAACATAATGTTCCTCCACCCCTTACAATTCTGCTTTTCAAATAAACGTTTGGAGCAGTCAGTTTTGCATACCTGCCTCCAGGGGAAAGGATTGAAATGTGTTTTAGGCATCAGTTGAGGGTGTCTGCATTTGACTTGCATATGTAGTATCATGGGAATAAACATTTGGGGGCACTAAATCAAAGGTGAAGACCTTAAGAATAAGTGTACAAAGATGCCCAGGTAGAAGAGAGGTGCTGGCCTGACTGAAAAATCAGTTTTTGATTCCAGGTGACCTGACCTGCATAATCCTGGAAATTCATTTGTCTCTCTCAAAAGGGCAGCTAAGTTGACAAAACTGCACACAAGAGGGTCAGCCTGTTTCCACAGAGTGACTGGAGGTGCAGATGTTCAATGTCAATACCCAAGCACAGCTACACACCCTGGAGTTTATTCCTCTTTTATAGTGAATGTAATAGAGAAATTCTAGTCAGCAATAAGTTAGCTTTTTCCAGAGTCTAATGACATCATTATAGAGTACTCTAACTTTGCTCTGTGGATACAATGTCATTAGTGCCCCTGGGGTTTAGTCCATGCTATCACCATTATTCTATACAACCCCTCTATGTTGCATCCTCTCCCATATGTCGGAGAAATGAGAGTTTTTATAGACACAGAAGGGTCTGCAATCGCCCAAGAGCACACAATACTATTTTATTCATTAGTTGTCAAGTGCCTGCAGGGTTCAAAGAGACAGGTCAGTAGAAGGGTATATATAATATAAATTGTTCTACACTCCAAAAAATAAGGTATTTGCTACAAGGTATATCTAGGGTTCAAATTTAATAGCAGCTCTAGACTCAATTGGGGTCTCTCAACTTTAACCCTGTTCTGAGACCACCAACTTGAAAGTCAGTATTTGAAGTGCTATTTGGATTTTCTTTTCGACAATTGATCATTACTTTCTAATGCTCCCACAAGCATCTTTTTTGCCAAACTCTGAAGACAATTACAACCTCAAATACTTGGCGTATAGTAGACATACAGTGTGCTCATTAGTTCTCGGTTGAGAGAACAGAGTCTGTGGAATTGATAGTGATACCTGATGTTTCAGAAAGTTTTCTTAACAGACAGTCATTCCTATGAGTAGCCCCCTTTAAAAAAGTTTTATTTTTGAGACAGGTCTCACTATGTAGGCCAGGCTGGCTTCAAACTTGCAGTCCTCCCCTCTCAGCCTTCTGAGTACTGAGATAATAGGCAGGTGCTACCATGCTCAGAGTTCCCTTTAATTGGCCTTAAGGAAATTTGTTTTGACATGGAGGCAGATAAAAATGTTACGAGGAATCATCTTTTATTTAAAGATCAGAGTAATTTCATTGTTTTATGATTATTAGACAGTATACACACATTTTAGAACTTGGAACAATACCCAAAAAGTTAAAAGTAGTTATTTCCCATCACCCAAAGAACAAAATATTTGAAACAACAAAATGTAATTTAAATTACTTTGTGAAGACTTGTTCATGGGTATACACACTGAAATAACCTTATAAAAGTGGCACCTATAATACTGCTATAAATTACTAGCAGACATCGCTACTTATACAGCATCTGAGAGACCACATTTTCTGCATGTGTTGGGAGTGCTTTGTATCTGTGTGTGTTGGGTCAGCCTGGCTCTTTTTATTTATTGGCAGCAGCTAGGCAAGTCATCACATTTCTCTTTTTGCTTTGCCTACCAGAGAGGGTAGGACTAATTTTTGTCCTACCTTTCATTAAACTTTCTTAGCAAAGTTTTGTTTTAAATGTTAGAATAATTTGCCAAATCATTAATTTTTATTCTTTCATCATTAAGTCAAGGATGGACCTAAAGCACTTTCCTAAGAGAAACTGGTGTACACTCACACCTGTCAAGGTAAACACTCATTTAGGAATCAAACACATCAGTACCTGGCTTGATTCTTTAGGGCCTACAGGTCTATGTTCAGTAACTAATGGAGCATTTCATGAAGTTGGGCCTTCTCCAGAAAGCATTGCAATACTATGACTAGATTCAAAGCTTCTATTGAAGGACTGAGAGAGAAAATAGATGGAGTGCTTATCTGTGTGGTATGTGGCCCATTATTTGAGGTTAGATCATAAGGCCAATACTTGGAAATCATCTTATGTCAAAGAGAATGAATCTGTCCTGAATCATGTTATAATCAATTTAACTTTTTTATTGAAGGTAAGTGTTTATACACACATACATGAATTAAATGTGCACTAATACTCTGCTGGTTTTTTATTTCTTTTCTAAATGACATTATTTTGTAGGGTTCTGATTGCCAATTTGCATAGCCATTGAATGGTCTCAGTCAACCAAATTTACTACTGTTAGAGCACATGATTCTGTATACTGCAAGATTTTTAAAAATGTACAGCTTATATTACTGCAGAAACACACACACGCAGAGGCTTCACAGGTAGGTTATAAGGATTAAATGAGATAATTCATGAAAAGCATTGATCCCGGCATGCTGTTCACTGAATAAGCTCAATAAAGTATAATTATCATAGCTCCTGAAATACTTTTATCTTAGAGAGATGGAATATTGTATGAAAAATGTATAGTTTTATAATTGTGTTTAAATTTTAGAGAAATATTTGTGGGCATCATGTCTATAATATTTCTGGATGGGTGCATCACTAACTATATACTTGATTTGTACATATGATACATATATGTTATAGATGGTCTCAAGGAATACACATGATATAACAATAAGTGATTTTCATGAAGATACTTATGCATAAGGGCAAATATTTATATATATGCCTTCATACAAACATAAACATGTCAATGAAATACAACATTCATTTGTATGAGATTTGTTCAAGGCTTCTCAAGGCTGACTGGATGCCAGGATCATTTGTATTAAAAATGCATACTAGCACTAGCTAAGAGGGGAGGAGGAAGCATGGAGAGAGCAATGTTTGAGGGGAATGAATATGAACAAAGTATGACACATATGTTTAAAGATGCTGTGATTAAACCCATTACTCTGCACGCCAATCCACAAAACGTAAAACAACAACAATAATAAAAACGTGCAGATGCGGCCTCCCCCAAGCTGCTGATGTAGAAGGTAGGGAACAGACCAACTCAAGTGGTTCTAAAAAGCTGGCCAGACAATTTGGACTTCAGTTGGACTCAAGAAACACTTCAAAACATCAAGCCTTTCTATTTCCACTTTGCAAAAGAACAGAATGAGTAGCTGATGCCTCACGATGATCCAAACAAGCAGAAATCTTTTCATTCATTGGCAGACTCCCAAATGCTTCTTCACGTATTTCAGAACTACCATTAAATAGTAAAATAGTCTCCAAAGCAATTCCATTTTAATTCATATTACTTTTATAAAACACACAGATCTACAACAAAGCTGTGGGGTAGGGTACATATGTGGGATCAAATAATCCACGAATGCTTTTCATTAGTACTCCAACACCTTAATCATTATGAGGTCAAAGACCTAATTCAAAGGGTAGAAGGAAAGAAAAAATGTTATAATCTTCAACATGTGTTAAGATATCTGAGTAGTGTAGACCGGCAAAGGAAAGATTCCCTTTGATTAAGCTGGTGACAGTGATTTCATAAGCTTATATGCTTGGAAGTAGCCAGGTTTCCCAGCCTTTCTTAGCCAGGAACCAAATTTCTAAGAGAATGAAATAGCTTGGGAGGCAATAAAGAAGGAGGAATAAGTGGGGAAATGTCCAGAGGATGGCAAAAAGACTAAATGGAGGTCTCTTTGGAAGTTTGCAGTAGTAACTACCCAGATGTTAGGAACAATATATATAACCTAAAGGTGACTAGCATAAAAAAGGTCAAAGAGGAGATATTCTGAGAAAGAGATGGATGGGAAGACATGGAAAACAGAAGGCAGTCTCCCTATAAATGTACATGTCACAGAAGGTAGTAAAGAATACCGTTATGGATGGCGCTATCTCATCTCATAGTAGCATCCATTGTAATTAGAACAATCAAGCCTGTGAATGACTTTTTTCTGAGTCTCATTCTTTCAGTATACAGAGAAAATTGTGGTATTAGTAAAGAGGAGAATGAATCTCAATCTCTAGCCCAAAGAATGAAATTAATAAAATGAAACAAAGAGAACGGGATGTGCATACACCTTCGGTGACATTGGATCACATTGCCCTTTATAATGTGTATGTTTAGTAAAATTGCACCACTCTCTTTGTCCTTATCTCTGGCCACCTTGGGAGTTTTGATCCTTAAAATTACAAAGAGGACAGAGAAGGATCACAAAGCGCTCCCTCTTGGATGCACGGCCATCCGTCTTTTTGATGTGAAACATCTAAAAAGCAAATTCTCAAAAATCATTTTTCCACTGAGCATTTATTCAGAGCTCTGTTTCTCTGGTGATTCTTAACAAAGGTTTTGTTGCTGGTGCCCAGAGGAAAGACTAATTTAAATGTAGAAAGAGATACTTAAAAAATAATGTCATCTGTTGGGAAATCTCTGAAGGTATTACCTTCCTTTCACACAGGCAGGGAGCTCAACCTGATTGCATTTAGGGTTATCTTTAGCAACTATACTCTGAATCAAAACATCCTCATGAGGACTATTGTTCTAACTAATCTACTTATTAAGCTTTTATTCAGTTTTAATAGTCTTTTATTAAAAAAAAACTCAAAGGGGACAGCAATGGATTTTGCAATTATTAGCTAAAAAAGTGCAGCCTCTGACCTACAACCACTGGTTTTTCAGAGAATGTTCATTTTTTCAAAGGGATCCTTTAAGCCACTATGCTTAATTACAGGCGTTCTTTCTCCTATCTGCACCCTGTTCCCTATTCCCACAAAGTATAGACAGCATGATGCTACAGAGCCTACTCTCTCCTGATTTGGAGTTGGACAAGAAAAATCTCTGCAGGTAAGACTGGCCTAAAGGAAAGAGATTGAGCAGGGAAAGATGGAGTGTAACAAAGCGTGCTACGCAGTGTTTGTGAGCAGCATGTTCAAAGGTCTGTCTAAACCAATCCTTTGTGCCTTTGCATATGACATTGTGCCTTAGCTTTAATTTCTTGCTTCTTTTTCTTTTCCTCTCTTTCTTTTTCCCTTTAAGTGCTGGGAATAAAAACCAGAGGTAGGCAAACATTCTACTCATGTTATACATTCCAGCCTTTATGCTATGTACACTCAAGTAAATGAAAATTTGTAATTTTTAGAACTATTAATTAAAGAGTTTCCTCTCAACCAGAGATTATAGCTTTATTATTTTTATTTATTTTTATTTTTATGTGTATGAGTGTATTGCCTGCATCTGTGTTAGCGTGCCCATGTCATGTAATGCTCACAGAGGTCAGAAGAAGACGTTGGATTCCCCTGGAACTGGAGTTATGGATGGTTGTTAGATGTAATATGGGTGCTGGGAATTGAACCCGGGTCTTCTGCAAAAGCAGCCAGTGTTCTTAACAACTGAGCCATCTCTCCAGCCCCAGAACATAAGTTCATAATTATTCTTCCCAGATAAAAATAAATGGCTCACTGTGCATCTAAATGCAAATATAAACTACTGGAAAAATACATAGAGCATCCAACATACCACAGCATCCATGAAAATTCACCAAATCATACTGATGCCCTAGAGATTCCCCTGCAACCTTCATTTTCAGTGTATTTACCTTTTATTCTTGCTATGTTCAGTGTAAAGATCCAACCTCAGCTTCCCAGGGGAGACAGCAGCTCATAGTATATGAAATGTAGGCCCATTTAAAAACACAGCACTCTAGGAAGTTCATTCCTCCCTTCACTTCTGAGCAATGATTTTACACTCGAAGTTTTCACAACTAGAAGCCACTGTTGCCCACATCGCTCTCACTTGGAAAGACTTTACGAATCATCTAAAAACAAAAAGGAGAATTAACTTACACTGGCAGCTTTCTGTTTCTCACAAGCCACAGTGGGAATGCTCCAGGGGTCTGTGCTCACTTTATGGAGCATGAGGGATGCTAGAATGAGATGTTGGATTAATGCAAATGAAGAGTGACCCAAGGAGTAGAAACATTTAACACAAGAGGAATATTCCTAAACCATATTAAACACCATGATCATTGGTTGGTGAAATCTTCCTAGGAGACACAAGGGATAAAAAGAGAGGGCAAACCTTGCCATCACAAAGTCTGGACCTGTAAGACAAGGGTTTGATCATCCTCACAGAAGCCTAGGTTTCTGCGTTTTCATAAACAGGTCTAGGAGGATCTGGGAAAGATTTGCTTTAACAACCTTCAACTGCCATCCTTAAATAAACAGTGGAGAGATGCCCAGGAAGGCAGTGTAAGCATTCAGCTCACATAGAAGTAGCAACAAACACAGTTGAGAAAGATTTTCAAGGGTGAGAACAGATAGTATTTTCTTTGGTGGGGACTTTGTTATGAGAATTGTGGCATCAAAGGGCCAATAAAAGACTTTCTCCTGAGATGAAAGATCAATATCTTATTTGATTTGCAGCAAGAAATAAACTTCAAAATGGAGAGCTCCTTCCTGTTTTCTTTGGGAGAAAGGCTGCTGGCCATCTGAGGTTCATAGAAAGAGAAACTGAGCTACGTTGAGGTCCTAGGCCTGCTGATCTATGCCAGGCAACAGAAGGTGGCACATCTGACATTCTCATTACATTATGGCATGTGAGAAATCACGTGAGAAGTCCTAATATCAGAAAGAGAAAAGGCTGACTTAAGAACAACACTGGATTATAAAAACAGGCAGTTTCTCCTGTCCGTGGATCATGACAAGTACTGTTTGTCTACTCAATAGCCAACAGTTGTCTTTCCCAACTTCCCTTCTCCCTTCCTATCCGGTCTCATTATTCTTTATGTTAAGAAGTGCTCAGAGAAGGTAGGCCCCTCCCTTACCTAGCTGATGACAGGCTTTGAATGATTGTCTATAATGCCAATTGCTTGCCTGACTCATGATGGTCTACGAAACTAGATAGAAACACCTAGGTGAACCTGATGATGATTTTACTCTATGATGGATGAAGAGAAATGCTCAAGCAGACCCTCTGTCAGGCTTTCATTTCCTGGTTTGGATGCTGCCATAGCATAGTAACATGTTAGAAGCCCAGGTTACCCAAAGTGACTATAAGCAAATATAATAGAATTATCTGGACATATAAGGCACAGAGCCAAGGATGAATTGCTGAACCAATCTAAAAATCATTTCTGTACAGATTTAGACACCTAATTTTTAAGCCAGGAGTTGTTTAGTATTAAGGTGGTTTTTGCTACTGAAAGCATCTTTAGGGACATAACCCCCCTCTGCCACTTTTTTCTCGTTGAACTATTTTTAAGTTTACAAAGGGCTATGCATTCATAGAAGCTCACAATCATTTTGTCTGAATGTCTTACAGCATATATTGGGAGCTATAATATGTACTAGAGGATAATTCATCCAATTTGCTTGGAACAGTCCTAGTTTTAGGGCCAAAAAGTACCATATCTCCCAAACCCTTTCAGTCTCACACAGTGATAGAAACTCAACATATGACATCATTCACCCTCAACTGAGAAGTTATCCAGACAATTCAATGAGGTTTTTCCCCTCAAATATCTGGCCATAACAAGTACATGTGAATTTCTATTGAATTTTAAACATTTCTTTGAATGACTACTTCAGGAATGACTACTGCACTTTCTATCTACAGAAAGATAGTTGCGATCTCCGAAAATTTATAAAAAGAAGCCTAATATTTGTTTGCATCTGGATTAAGATTGTGAAAAGCTAATTATTATGCAGATCATATATAAACCTCTAGGTATACTATACTTAAATCAACTCAGTCATATATTAAGCAATATGAAATATTAACATTTAATAACTATTTAAATTTCTTGTATATGATTCAATATTTTAAGAATATTAAATATAATTAATATTGACATTTATTCCCATTTTACAGGTAAGGCACCTGAGGCTTAGAAAACTTCTTAACCTGCTGAAGTTCACTCATATGCTAAGCATTTGGACAACATGTCTTGATTTTTGCAACTAAATCTAAGTAGATTTAATTTGGGGTTGAAAGTGTCATAAGAGGCAGTTGACACTTGTGTGAGCTGAGTTAGAACACCCTAAATTCTCATTACTGTTCCTTAGACGTTCACTTTAGTTCCTTTCCACCTACTGATTTAAGCACAAGCCCCTGGGGAAAATTATAAACATGTGCCTGGGAAGGTTCCTCTTGGCACAGGCTTCGGCTAATACAAGGCACTCTCAGGGATCCACCATTCCCTGAGCCCCTGTACTCAGTAGGAGGAAAATGCTATTAAAGGCAAATGTCAGTTTTTGCATCTCTGCTGATGGGAATCACCTGCTTTCCATGAACACTTCTGCCTCTGGTCCAGTGGACAACCACACAGAGCATTTCAAGCAGTGGAACGAGAGGCCAATGAAGTGGAAGTTATCAGCTAGACCCTGTCCTATACTATCTGCTTGCAGGAGAGGAACGAGAATGATGCTGGCAGTTTTTGATCTGATTGTATTTAGAAGATAATGTCAATGGAAATTGAGGGTTGTTACTTGTGCAAAGTAAATGTCGGGGCAGACCGAGACATTTAAGAAAGAGAGAGAGGCCACTTTCCAGAAAAATAATTTCATTTTATTAACATTAGAGCCATCATGTGCCACATTATTTGGGTTGTGTGATTTTTTTGTGGTGAATATAAAGTAAAATAATTGAGAGAACTTGATGGCCAAATATGAGAACCGATTTATACAAGGGTAAAATACAGGATGCACCCACAAGTGTCCTTATTTACCTGGCTGGCTGCATCTCTGTTATTTACAAGGCAAGATACCTCTGTTAAGCTCACTCAGATATTTTAACTGTTATTTTACAAAAGGTTGGTGATTTATTTAGCACATGCTTATATCCATAAAGTTTTAAATAGCTTGAAGGAATAAGTTTGGATCTTTCCTCTGTCTCTCATAGCCTATTCTACCTCTAACTTTCAGCATTTAAATAAAATATGAAGTAGCGTCATATACACTTTTTGGAGGATGGAGGAGGATTGTATCACTGATGAAGCTGTCTAACCGCCTACCACAACACTCTTATCACTAAGAATAGTGTTAAGGAATAGCTTCATTTGACTGGCTACTATAGGTTAAACCTGTGTTAAGTAATTTTATGGACATTATGTTGTTCATTTTTTCAGAGAAATCCCATGACAATCCTTAAATCACTGTTCTTGTCTAAGAGAAGAAAAACAGGTTCAAAAAAGTAGAATTTGTCCAAGGTCACACAGGACCCAGGGATAAAGCCTGCATTTGAACATAAGTTGCATGATTTTAGAGTCCCATCTTTATAGAGAGCCACGATATTCATTCTACCTGCAAAGTCTATTTATACGACAAGATTTATGATACTTAAAATCATATTTTAAAAAGACTTCAGGGTTATTTAGCCTTGTCTTGACTAGCATAAGATCAATTCCATATAAAGCAGCGCCTTAAGGTTGTACAAACCAAAAATATAATGAGAGTTTGAGATGGCTTGAGAGAAATTCTTAGATGATAGATCTCTCCCAGTTAGGGATGCCCCCTTTGAGGGCAATATTACGAAGGGCAACTATCATCATGTCACACCCGTGTCCCTTGGTGCTACTATAAAAGACAAAATACTGAGTACTGTGCGCTATAAGTCTTATCCCATATGACTTTTTTATGTTCTTATGATTCTTAAAATATATCTAAGTAACCTATTTCTATAATTCATCAAACTTAACCATGAAGAATAACAGAATCTGCTGTTGCTTGTCTGACTAGCAGCAAAAGTGACACCATTCCTATTAGAAGGCAAGATTTTTTTGTAGCTTTAAAACAACATTTTAAAGCAAACAACTGGACTCGGGGAAGCTCTGGGTTCTGTTGCCATTTCTGCGTCTGAAGCACTGCATGGCCCAGCATAGGTCAAAATCAGAGCTTTACTTTCTTCATTAACAGAGTGAGTGACTCAAAGCCAGGGCATTTCTCCTCAGGGAAAGGCTGTACTAAAATAATGTCTATTGTCAGCAGAGAGACAGACAAGAGAATTTTGTTTATCTAATACTGATTTCTAGAAAGAAGAAGAAAAATTCCTTCTGAAATATTCATAGCCACAGGCCTGCACTCCAGGAAAGGGGATTCAAAATTTACATAACCAGCATATTCCAGGAAACATCAAAGCATGAAGTTAAAACCGTCTTGGGCTTATTGTGCTTTATAGAACCTCGTGGAAGCTAACACATGTTTCTGTGCTAGGATGGATTAATTCACCTTCAACTTGGGTCTCACAAAATACCTACAGGTAAAATTCAGATCACATAAGTTTACTCTCCTAAAACTGTGAAGCGAAGGAGGACACAGGTACTCTTGAGCCATGCTCTGCAGAGATGACATAAAGAAGGCTAGATACAGGATTTATGAGATTCAAATGGGAACATACTATATTTAAATATTTTAAAAAAGAAGTTTAAAATGAGCAAGGAGTAAGATATTTTCAAAGAAAGACTATTCAGAGTATAAAAGGAACTTCCAGGAATTATATATTCTAAATAAAAATTCAAGAAGGCAAAAAATAAAATCATTGAAGTAAACTCTCGTGTGTGTGTGTGTGTGTGTGTGTGTGTGTGTGTGTGTGTGTATTCAGCATCAGATTAGATTAGAACTGGGAGACATAAAGATTTTTCCATAATGATGAAGAGAGAGACAAAGAGATTAAACTAGACAGAATAAGAGACACATGGGAATATACATGAATATATCTTGCATAATTCTAAGATTACAAGGGAAAACAGGAGAATTCCAGAATGTAGGATGACAATATGGCTTGGGATTCTTGAAATAGGATGTAAAACATGAATCCTAGGCTTCTAAGTCCAAATATGGCAAATCATATATGACAATAAATAAGAAACATATCAAGGTGCAGTGAGTGAGGCTGTGCAGCATCACAGCAGATGGGGAGATCTTAGGTCTAGAAAATCAAATTCAGATCATCTATACAGGAACAAGAGTTTATTCTCAGCACATTCCCCAGCAACAATAATGTAGGGTACAAAAGTTAAACCTTCCCCATCTTAAAACTCTGAGGGATAATAAATGCTGACCTACAATTTTATAATTGGCTAAAACTATCATTCAGGGATGAATAATACATCATTTTCAGACAAACATAAAAACTAGAGCATGTTACCAACAAATCCTAGTGAAAGAAAATGTTAGAGAAAAGGTTCTAGGTCCAGAGATTCTAAATTAGCTTGTCTGAAGGGAGGCCTAGTCTACCCATCTGTCAGTCCATCCATCCATCCATCCATTCATCCATCCACCCATCCATCCATCTACCCACTCACCCATTCATCCACAGACCTATCCATCCATCCATCCATCCATCCATCCATCATCTTATCCATTTATATCTGTCATGTACCTATCCATCATTTATCTGTCAAGCCATTCATCCATTTACCCATTACCTATAATCTAAATATATACATATATATTAACTCACTAATGTATAACTCTTTAATACAGGTATCTACATATCTGTCTTTACATGGAGTCTTTCAGTAAGCTGGAGAATTCAAAGAGGCAGCCAATGTGGAAAATGACTTTTTAAAAACAGGTTTTCTTCTATTTTAAAGTACATACAGATACCCTCAGAAACTTGTTAAACTGGAGAATACAATACAGTGGAGACTGAGTCAGAATTTCTGATAAGCTACCAATGTTGCTGGTGATGCTATTCCATGGACTACAACCCTGAGCAGCAGTAAAGTTACAAAGGAATAGTTCAGGAAAACAGAAGAATTTATCTTATGAGAAAGACTGAGACTCAATAGGTGATGCTAAGCATAGGTATGTCTAAACAAGTATTACTATCATAAAATGCTAATAATGTTTACATTTATTTGGAGGCTACAAGCAAAATGGAGGAGGATGCTAAGTGTTTAGCATCACAAGGTGCTCATAGTATTCAAATAGAACATAGGCATGACTATTCAATGAATGCCTTGGACTTGATCAAAAGTTTTACAGCTTATTTGGATGGGTATTTAATAAATCTCAGAGCTTCTTTAAGATCCAAGAGCTATAAAATATGTGAAGCAAACCAGAATACTTTTGAGACTAACTGTGGTGCTGTTAAATGCCCTGGATAATAGAGAGACCAGGATCATCCTGCAAGAATGAGGACAAGCTGACCAGCTTTCTTAAACTTTGAGAGTTGTGGAGGAATGAGCAGGTCTGAGTCTTTTCCCTCAGCTGTCCCATCAAGTGAGGAACTCCTCTTTAAAATTACAGTCTGTGATTCTATGTGAATGTGCACTTAAGGACATAAATGTAATGGAAATCTATTGATTTTGTCAGTCCAACATCAATTCTACCTTATTTTGGAAGCTGTACCTCAATGTCTTTTGAGAAAACCAGACCTCTTCTTTGTATCCTTTTCCTCAGTCTATGTCAACTCTAGGAATGAAATAGTCTGCAAGCTTGGTCAGTCCATTCTAGTCCACTGACTACAATTACTGGGTACAGTGTAAGTAGGCAAGCCATTCAGCGAGAGCCAATCCTGAGAAAGAATAAGAAGAATAAGTAATACTTGGGATTTCGAGTTGTAGGGATTATGTAAGCCTGCGGCTGTGGGAGACCAGGTGAGATTCCTGTCAAACAGACTCTCTCTCTCTCTCTCTCTCTCTCTCTCTCTTTCTCTCTCTCCCCCCCCCAATGAAATATTTCCACCAATGCCTCTAGTCAACCTTAAAGCAAATTATAACCTTGAACTATGAGGTAATGGGAGACAATATCTTCTAGACTACCTTTTGAAAATTTGCCTAGTCATTATTATTATTGTTCTTATTGACGAGCTATTTTGAACTTGGTTTCTCTACCAGTCAAAGAAAAGAATAATTAATAAGATGTATAGTTTGTGAAAACCACTTGACGAAATTAACTTGGCAGTGCCTTTCAGCTCTAGGGACATCACTCAAGCAGCCCTAGCTATACAAGAATGAGAATCAAAATTATACTTTCCAAGGGCTGTTATTCAAATTCAAAGCTCGAAGCAGCTATGAACTTTTTAAATGCTTCCTACGTCTCCTAAAAATAGATTTTCTAACCCAACTCACCTTACAATTGGAAAAATGGGCCAGGTTAGTGCAATTCTAAATTCACATTTTAAGGTAGGAAGCTTATAAAATGTTGTTTATGATCTGATTTTTCCAAACATTTGAAGGGATTGGTGTAGATAATGAAAATTCAGCTAAGACAGTGAGGCCAGAATTAATGTTTTTGAATTTATTTGCTTCTGATTCTAAAACTCATAACTATAAGCGATTTAAATGCATCATTGTTAGTATTCTAGGGAGAGTCACAACAATAAATAAGGTACATGCTCAGTTCAAGGTGCCCTAATGACATCTATGGGAAAATATCTATTATTTTGCATTTCTTCTAAACGCTTGACTTAAGGTTCTAAAACTCTATATGCAATGGATTGCAGCACTCTGATTTTTAAATATAATTTGTTATTCATATTACCAACGAATTTTTTTCATATATTTTGAAAATAAAATAAAAAATACCTTAACAGATGTGTCCCAAGCACGTGACAGTTTGGGGCACAGGAAAAGCCCACAAAGGCTTGCTGAATAAATGATGAAAGGACAGATAGGCCTGAAAAATACACATACACATCTGCATATACATATGAACATATTTACATATTTCATGTATTAGTGGATGTACAATATGTGTTGGAAACAGAAGAATGCTGTCACTGCTACTTTACTAGTTATCATTTAGGTCAAACCTTTGAAACACATGTTCCTAGAACTGTAAGTTCCAATGTGAAGCACCAGAGTTTTAAAAAAATCTATACAAAAAGAAGTTTGGAAGCACAATACTATTAGGTAATTTTTTTCTAGGTCTTCTGAGAGTCTTTAGAATGTCCATACATCTTAGAACATCCAAGAAAAGGCTGGAGAGATGCTTAGTCAGTAGAGTCCTTGCCATGCAAGCATGAATCCCAGGTACCCACAAAGACTGCTGAGCATAGTGGTCCATATTTGTAATTCCAGTGCTGGGACGTGAAGATGGCCAGTCCCTGGGGCTCCTGAGCCAGCCAGCCTTGCCTAGTCAGCAAGGTCCAGGTCCCAATGAGAGACCCTGTCTCAAAAAACCAAGGTGGCTGGGCGTGCTAGTGCACGCCTTTAATCACAGCACCTGGGAGGCAGAGGTAGGCAGATCTCTGAGAGTTCAAGGCCATCCTGGTCTACATAGTGAGTTCCAGTCCAGCTGGGGCTACAGGGAGACCCTGTCTCAAAAAGATAAAGAAAAAAAAAACCCAAACAAATAAAACAAACAAACAAACAAACAAACCCAAGGTGGCCAGCTCCTGAGAAATGACACCTGAGGTTGACCTTTGGTCTTCACATGCAAACACCCCACACCCCCAAACACGCACGTGCACACACTCCCATGCATACTTCAAGAAAGGAGATCAATGAGGCAGAAGGAATTTTTTTTTCTTTTCCTGTTTTTGGAGACAGGGTCTCCCTATAACTCGCTATGTAGACCAGACATGGATCTCACAGAGATCCACCTTCATCTGCATCTAAGTACTCTGGGATTAAAAATCTGTGCCACCAAGTCTGGCTTTTTTTTTTTTTTTAATGTAATTTTCTCAATTTGAAAGCCAACCCAAACTTAACTTTTGTGCAATATCTCTTTTCATTATTAACAATGTTCTATTTTCTTTGAGAAGGGACAGTGAAGTCAGAGAAAGTTTTGTGAGTTCAGAAGCACTCATTACTATCATGGAATTGACTTTACCTTGTCTCGGGTGTATATATAGGAAGT
>NW_008347571.1:4149756-4150520 GCF_000622305.1 Nannospalax galili | reverse complement strand
TTTCTTTCTTTCTTCTTTTTTGCTTTTGTGTATAGTATGTATACATGCTTGTGTGGGTTTGTGCAAGTGTGTGGGTGTGTGGAGGCTACAAGTTAATATCAAGTATCTCATTTGATAGCTCTCCAATTTATTATTGAGACAGAGTCTCCTCACTGAATCCAGAATATTATCTGTTGGGTAGATCAGATGGTCAGTGAACTCTAGAGATCCACCTTTCTCCACTACCTCAGCACTGGGGTTGTAGACATGTGCAGCTGTGTCAAGCTTTTCACATGGGTGCTGAGTATTGAACTCAGGTCTTCATGCTTGTTCAACATGTACTTTACCCACTGAGTCATCTCCCCAGTCTGGAGATTTTGAAAAAATAATTTAAATAATTCCTGAGCATTACTATACAATTTAATAACAGGAAAAATGCTGACATTTCTTTCTTTGTTTGGAATTCATCATGGTAATACATCCCTGGGGTGAGGGTAGATGGTTTCTTGTGTAGGGAGAAGAACCCACTATGCATTTACTAGGATATACAACAGAACTCTACAAAAGCATTTTTCCTTGGAACCAAAAAAACGGGCCTGAGAGGAGCAGAAAGAATTGCCCTGGATGCAGAACTGATCTGCAGAAATTTGTCAAAGGATCATACTCTGGATGCACCGATTATTTGAAAGAGAAAAATGTCTGGGGGTGCCGACAACACAGCAGACAGTAGCAGGGATATCAGAGTATAAGGGCTCTAGTGGGGGGAGGGAGGCTATGGGAGGGTG
>NW_008347571.1:4149087-4149437 GCF_000622305.1 Nannospalax galili | reverse complement strand
GTCTCTTTTGAGGGTTAAAATATCATTCAATTTTATGTCTTACAGGGCCTATACTGAGCTCAATATTGTATAACTGTATTGACTCAGCTGTGAACCTAGAAACTTGCACCCACTTGTGAAAGAGATGTGCTCTTGCTCTGGAGTGTGTGAATATGTTAAAGCTGTAGTGCAAAGCTGCTTCTAATCATGTAGTTATTAAATTTTTTTTTAAAAGTTACATGACACCAGCACATTCTGTCCCCCTATTTGTAGCTTTGCATTTGGAATAATGTTTGAAGTTTTCCACTAGAGCAGTCCTTTTGCTGAATTATGAAATTCATTTTTATGTTTCATTTTGAGTCCTTTAAGGC
>NW_008347571.1:4106615-4148761 GCF_000622305.1 Nannospalax galili | reverse complement strand
AAAAAAATTAAAAAATGTATCAAGCATCACTTAAAAAGAATACCCCCAAATCAAAAGGCTAGTGTTTAAAAACTCAAATGCAAACCCGCATGTCTTACACATTAATACAAAGTGGATACGTGGGTAAAGGATAGTATTGAGTGTTTCATTTGCTCCTGTACTCAACCACATTTTTGGTTATTCTTTATCGATTTATGATTTTATTAAAACTCTAGGGATACGTTTTCCTGCATATTTCTAGTTGAGGACTGAATGTGTCGCTGCTGTTTTGAAAAGAACATGTGGAATACTTCTTGCAAAGCTTCACTCTCTTTTAAAGCAATACTTATAATAGGAGTTCAATACAACAACAAATAAGCATCATTTGTTTTCCACTTTATCTTATCTTTGTTCCACAAGAATTTAAATGCAAATGTGAAATAGAATAAACAGCAACAAATGCATCAACTGCTCCCGCAATATAATCATTGCAATCTATAAAGCATAACAGGCTCTCTTGTGCTGTCTGCTTACTGTCACAGCATTTTGTGGTTGGAAATACATTCTGTGGGTGTTATTTTGCAACCAAATTTGAATAGGATCAGTCTGAGGCACCATCCCAGTGTTTATGTGAAAAGAGTGTAATGTTTGCCTGCGTGTGTATGGAGCAGCTTTATTCTTTATTTAACTTATTTTCACAAAACAATTAAGGAAAATGTATTTTCAGCATCAATAATTAAAACCAGGGAACTCAAAGCGGGGGGGGGGGGGTTGATGCACTCAGCATTATTTGAAGAGAGCTTTTTCCCTTTGCTGCTAGCAATATGCTGTTGCTCACTATCTAATCCATTCCGATTCACTGTGCAGTTCTTACTACCTGCTCCTTGCTCGTAAATGAACACAGAACATCCTACATATTAAGCTTCCTACTCTGAGAAACTATGATATGAGCTATCCTAAATCAATCAGTTGCAGTTTTCAGTGCCTTATAAATAGTCCAAAGGGAATGGACCAGGCTTCCAGCTAACAGTTTCCAAGTTTAGCACTGCTATGATCTGAATGCCCCTGCCCCAAGCTCATGTGTTAAAACTTAATCACCAATGTAATAATATTAAGAGGTGAAGCTTTTGGGAGGTAATCAGGTCATGAGGGTGAGATCCTTGTAAATGGAATTAGGCCTTTATAGAAGAGTTTTACCGCAGTCTGGCCCTTCTCTTCCTTTACCTCATGCCAGGATGCCAAAAGAAGGCCCTACAAGACCAGGATCTGATGTCCTACAAGATACCAGGATCTGATGCCTTTATAAGATATCAGGGTATGATACCTTTATCTTGGATTTCTACCCTCTATAAATTAAGATATGAATTTTTGTTCCTTATAAATTACCCACTTTCACGTATTTTATTATAGAAGCTTGGTGACTAAGATAAGCACGCAGAAGTGTACAGTAGAGCAATTTAGTCATTGAAAATCTTCAGACTTCAAACCCACAGATTCAGGCTCAGTGTGTCTACAGGCTAGTACAGGTGTCTGGATTGACATTTCAGGCATTAGAAATGCAGAAGGACCCTTGTACTTTTCGGTCAGAGATTTTTAGGTTAAGATCCATGAGGCAAATCTGGCTGACTATTTTTCTGAGGAAAACCTTGGACCACAATGAGATTCATTTGCATAAATACACTTTGGCTACTTTCACCAAGTTTTGAGAGTTGAGTAGTGCTGACAGATCATACACGATGTGCAAAACCTAAAATATTTCCTACCTGTCCCTTTTTAGGAAACATTTGCTGATCTCTGCTCTTAATGGTATTGCATTGGCTCATGCTTCAGACTTCACTAGACTGTAGCAAAAATGTTACGGTGCTCTAACAGGTATATCACACGCAGTGCATCCTTCAACAAGCTAAATATCTGCAGGGGCTTCCCATCACACTTTTCTCCTACTGTGGATATTGATGTTTATTTCACATATCTGTCCCTCAAAAGCTTTACCCCCCCCCCTTTTTTTCTATGTTCTTCTCCCCTTCATCCCTAGCACAATCACCTTCTTTCTTGTCTTTAGACGTGATACAGTTGTTTACACTTCAGGGTTTTTGCCCCAGATGTCACTTTGCAAACTGGGGATATACACTTATGTGTTTATTTTCCTTTCTAAATTCATTGTATGTATTGGTCTACTTTTAGTTACTATACAAAACACATGAGGGAGGCTAACTTTATAAAGAAAAGAGATTAATTTAGCTCACAGTTTTAGTGGTTGTAGTCCAGTATTGTGCAGACTTTGATGAGGGCCGAGGGAGGCTAACTTTATAAAGAAAAGAGATTAATTTAGCTCACAGTTTTAGTGGTTGTAGTCCAGTATTGTGCAGACTTTGATGAGGGCCCCCCTTGGCTGTCCCATGGCAGATGGCACCCAAGGGAGCATGTGTAGGAGTCATATCCCAAAACAAGAAACCAGAGAGGCTGTGATGCTACAGTTCCACCAAGGACATGCCCTCAGTAACCTTTGGACTACTTACTAGGCCCTATGGCCTAAAGAGTCTACCAGTGCATTACCAAACTGAAGGCATCTCAAAACACAAAAATGGGGGTACAAGTCGTTTTGAAGTTACATCAGTGCATGCGTATGGAGTCCTCACTATGTGCTCAGTAAATGTCTGATTATAATGGCGAGAGCCACTTCTTTCTCTCAAGCTTAAGGCTTAATATAAGAGAGAAACAACAAAATATGCAAAATCTTCAATGAAAAAATCATGAAATGCACCATAATGCTAAACAGCAGATGCCTTTACGGAGAAAATCAAGGGATCCCTGCTTTGGTTCAGAAAGTTATTTTGTCTTTGCAGCTGACATTTATTCCCCAATCTGAATATAAGTAAGCCATATACAGATTTTTAAAAAATTCTTATTTGATTTTTGCAATGGGCATCTATGGAATAGTTTTATGTAGATGAACATGTTCCAGCATCTGGCTCTAAAAGAGCTACTTGTGTATAAGAATTCAGCATTTTGTAATTATGTCTTCTCTAAGTCATCCATCAGGGACTGATACAATGCTATGTTTACTCCTGAGCTGAGCAAAATCTTCTCCTTGCTCTATGTAGCAAATAGTTGAAGAAATTAAAAATGATTATTTTATAAATGACAATAAACCCAATTCTTGCAAAGAGTTAACATTCATTCTTAGAGAACAAATACACTGTATAGATATTTTATGTTTTAGAAAAATGACACTTTAGATAAATGAACACATTAGGTCTATTAACAAAATCTGTAGATGGAGTGTGGGATTCTAGTCATGGGAACCCTACAGGATACTCTACTGTTTTTGTCATTTAAATTTTGCTGCCCTTCCTAAGAAGAAAGAGTAAGACTATTGAGGATTAACTACACTCAGATTCTAGGATTTTTGTAAATGGCCGGAGTGCCAGGAGAAAGTTTTAGTTAACGAGACTCAGTCTTGCAGTAGCTTGTTATTCGGATGTTCCCACTAGCAAGTTACTCTGACATCCTTTGTCTCTATCTCTCCCAGACATAATGTCAAGCCCAGTGTAGAATGGAAATTTAGGCCTTTTGTTTTAAACTACTAACAATTTCAAGAGAAAACATCAGTACATTAAACCAAGTTGTGGGGGCCTCAAAGGACAGGTCACACATCCATGACCCTAGTAGTGGTTCCCTTTATAGGTAGTTTGTAGGAAGAACTTAGATTCAACTATACTGAGGCAGCTGAAATCTGAGTAATGGGGTCAAATTTTCTGTTTTTTTGTTTTGGTTTGGTTTTGGGGGGTTTTGTTTTGTTTTTTGTTTTAGTTTTAGTTTTTTTGCTTTGATTTGTCGCCCTCCAGCTGTGGAAGATGGAACCTGCATTCAACTTTGCCTAAAGATGCTAAAAGTCTTTACTGATTTTCTTGAAACACTCACTCATGTAGCAAATATGAGTTTTAAAAGAAATATATGAAGTTGGGAGGGAAAAGTGGTAGAGGGTAGAGTTAAAGTGGAGAGAGTAGAGGTGGATTTGATCAAAACACATTATATACAGGGATGAAATTCTCAATAGAATAAGTCTTCTATATGCTCCAACCATATCGCCAGTGTTCTACACAAGTGTCGGGGATAAGCACCTAAATCAGTAATGAAGAGTCCTTACAACTAACTACCTAATTTTCATTATACACAAAGGTCTCTGAGGACCCTGCAGGGAAAAGGGAGTGAGTTTAGGATAAGATTTTGGGTGTTCATCCTGTATCTTGGACATTTTCACTCTCTGCATACATTAGCAAAGTCATTTCAATACAATCCAGAGTTAGAAGAGCCCAGTTTGCTCACAGTGACACCATACATTTTGATTGCCAAAGAGTTGAACTAAAATGCAAACAGTCCTGAGGCCAAGTTATTTTTTTCTCTACCAAATTCACTTATATATCTATAGATATTTTGGAAGCTTCCAGAACTGAGCAAATGTGATGTGACTGTTACAACAAAGAATCACAATGGCGTGATTTTGCTCATGTTTAACGTGAACTGGCACCTGGCCCAGAATATGTGTAAAGTAGCCCTGTGAAGGCTTTCGGATTCCAACTGTACCAAAGCAAGGGACATCTGTTGTTTGTATACAGCATTGGTAGGACTTTTAATCAAGGTGTCTTCCTTTCTTTTGGTCAAGAGGTAGACATATGATCACAACTAGGGAATTAATCTTTTGCTGTAGGAATAAATCTTGAGTAGAAAAAGGCAAAGACAAAATTAAGTGGAATCATGCAAGGAAAAGTTATTAATGTAGATTCACCCTATTTGTGTCTTGAAGACACCACACATAAATTCTTCTGACCTAGTTCTCTAGAGCTTCTAGGGTGCTCCAATACTATGAAAATTCTATTCATTTGTTTGATACTGATATTATTTTTTAAAATGTTCTATTTATCCAGAGTCAATTTCTTTTGCTTACTACCAATGAACCAATACTAGCCCAAACACAAAGTGGTCGTATATCTCCCATTATTTAAAATAACAAACAAAATCACTTATAAAATAAAGATAGAATATTTATAGGCTATTGTGCTGATCATGTAGGCTTCTTTTCCTTGTTTGTATAATTTATTTAACACTTTTATTAATAATAGGGTGCCAGCTTAGAAACAACTTTATCACTGAGAATTCTAGTGCAAAAGTCGCACATCTGTGCTGATAAGATGGCTCATGAGATTGACCTAGATAATGAGTTGGATAATTCAGGTGCCACAACAGACTGTGAACTATGAAAATGCAAGTAAGTGAGTGAAAATTGAGTCCTCACCCCATATTCCATGTACTTTCTGGACTTATAACTTAGCAGGGTTATGTCTTTGTCTTCTGTTGGGAAACATGTCTAGAGCTTTTAAGAGTCATTGTATCAATGAATTTGCCTTGTAATAATTCTTATGGATGATGACTTGAAAATACATGTTAATTTTAAAAAGTAGAAGAAATATGTTAGGTGAATATAATGTTAAAGAAAACACAATATTGAATAATTCCCAACCCCAAGAAAAATGTGAAACACCCTTAACTTGTCAAAAATGAGCTAAGTAACTCCCTGCTTCCCAGTTCAGAGCTGGAGAGAGATGAGCAAAATTTAAGGAGGTCATCACTCTCTAGATTGTGCAAGTGCAGAGTTAGCATCTGAATATGAGTGATTCCTTAAATGAAGACCCTTAGGTCCTTTCCTTTAGTCTAGCCCTTAAAATAGAGAGAACTTTAGAAAGAAATACTCAAATCTGATAGATCACAAAGAGCAGTTCACAAAGAACTTTAAGTCTGCATTAAAGCTACAAAGTGGTTGATGGCAGACAGAAACTGTAGTAAACTGGGATTATTAACTGAAATTTAGGAAATGTACAGGTTGAGCATTCCTAATCTGGAAATTCAAACCTGAAGTGTTTCACAATCTGAAACTTTTCCAGTGCCACCAACATGACTTACACATGGGAAACAATGAACTTGACCTCACTTGAGGAACTGCCAAAATATATGCACACTAAAAATAGAAGGCATTAATGAGTCATGGATGGATTTCAGCGTTACCTTTAAGGCCCATCTCCAAGACACATGCTAGGATATCTTATTTATTAATATTTATGTATATAGAAATATTCTGGAATCTGAAAACATCCCAAATGCTTCTGGTACCAAGAAATTCTGATAAAAGATACTCAGCCATGAAGTAGAGTCTGATATTGGTCAATAGTATTTTTTTTTCTTTTAGAATGTTCAATAAAGGAAAACTGTAGACTTAAGTAATTAAGATTTCCAGGTGTCTGGTATAACCTGACTAGGTGAGAGGGAAGCCTCCACACTTAGTTTTATTTGCTTTCTCTCCTTCCTCGTTCATTCTACTTCTAACCGACATGATAGTTACAGCAATTTCAGATGTTCCAACCCTCAGGTTTAAGTTTAAGAGACCTTTCCCCAGTGGTTTCTTTGAAAGTCCCAGGCTGTTTGCCTAGCATAAGTCTCATGCGATCCCCATACCTGTGCCCAGAGAAATGAAGGGTGCTGACTGACTGAGGCCTAGGTCCCATGATCCACCCGTGGAACAAGGACTGAATTCCCATTGAAACCACCTTGGTCAACAGCTTGAAAGGGGAGAGCCAAAGAGAGTAAATAATTGGCAGGCAAAAGTTAAAGAAAGGTTCAATAAATATAACTTTAAAGTCTGTGAGATGGCTCGACAGGTAGAAGTGCTTGACACCAAGCCTGATAACCTGAGTTTCTTCCCCAGGACACATATGGTGGAAAGAGAGAATCGCTCCTGTAAGTTATCCTCTAACCTCTACAAGTATTCTGTGGCACACAGGCCCACCCACACAAATAAATAAACAAATGAAATAAGTAAATAAAGGGAATACAGAGTAAGAAAATAAATATGTCTTTAGGTCTCTAATAATAAATATCTGAGCTCTAGTTAATCTGTTTAAAGGGACCATGAGAAAGAAGATAACTAAGCAGTATTTAGAATTAGTATATTATCCAATGTAGGCCAAATGAATATAGAGTTATTTATCTATTACTCTATTTTTTTCATTATACATTCTTCTGTTACACCACTTATATGCATGTGCATAAGCACGTGTGCATATATGTATACTTGTTTTCAATAATGAACAAAAGTTCGTATTTGTATTAATCAACATTACCTCTATAAAATCTTGAAGTTTACTGGCTCTCAGTTACTATTTCTTGGAAGCATAAAGGGCTGAATGAAAAGTATTATGTGTGAAAAACAAGAAGCAAGCTTTAAAATGTACCCAGGGGCACAGTGTACATGACTTTGGACTTCAAGATAAGGAGATTAGATTCTGTTATATAGCCTATAAATGCTTGGGCACACAGATATCAAATAGTCTGAGATGTACTCTAGAAAATTAATCTTGAGTGTTATAACCAAGTGGACTAAAAGAGGATCAGAGAGAGGTCGGATGGTGCAGTGGGAGGTTATAGGTCTTGAGTATGGAGTATGACCACAAGGCAGTAAGAACAGAAAGGAAAATCCAGGGTAGACCAGAAAACTGGTAAGTAGGAGCGTGGAGAATTGAGGGGAGGAGCTGAAAAGAAGGCAACTGGCCAGGGCCAGGACTGTCAGGAGCAGAATGTAGTGGCCATAGGTACTGGGTAGGTCATCCGTGTTAGGAATCTATTGAGAAGCACAAGCCTGAGCTAAGAACATACTTGCTGATAAGTATTCCTCAAAGTGGAGGAAGAGGAAAAGGAAGTTGAACTTATAGAAAATGGCATAAAAATTATCTGGAGGAAAAGAAAGAAAAAAAGTAAAAAACTACTGGTAAATAGAATTTAAGCTTTGGGTTTTATTATTAATTTAGCACAGAGAAACAACTGATTTAATAAAAGACTCGGCTGGGGCCACTGTGCTATTGCACACCTAGAATCTCAGCACTTAGGATGAGGCAGGACAAGTACCACAAGTTCCAGGTCAGCCTGGGCTACACAGCGATTCCAGGGCTACGGTATAAGATTCTAAATAAAAAAAACACCAACCAAACAACAAAAACAAAAAAGGAACTCTTCTCCTCAAACAAAAGGACTCATGTAATTACAATTTAGTAGGAAGTCTTTTGATGCTACAGAGAGTTGGGTTGATGGTCAAATAACTGCCAGTCTCAAAGACAGATTCATAATGCATGTCTCTACACTCCCAGTCTACTCTGTGTACCAAGATCCTCCTTCTAATGCAAGACAAAACAAA
This sequence comes from Nannospalax galili, assembly GCF_000622305.1. Taxonomy (NCBI): domain Eukaryota; kingdom Metazoa; phylum Chordata; class Mammalia; order Rodentia; family Spalacidae; genus Nannospalax; species Nannospalax galili. The sequence continues at coordinate 4,140,540 of NW_008347571.1, read as the reverse complement.
GCTCACTGAGAACTGATAGAATGAGGAAGAGACAGCAAAGGGGTGAATAAAACTGGATTTCTCTCCACGCTACAGTTGCAGATGTTGGGGCTGACATAACTAGGCATCTGGGGAAGTGGCAACAGTAAGAACCACAAGCATTCCTTCATTCCTTGTTCTAACCACCATGCTATCCTCACCCTGGTGGGTCACCAGGGATTGCTGAAGAAGCTGAACTAATCCGGATTTCTTTGTGTAATGTACATGGAAGATAAAGATTTGGAACCTAATGTGTTCAAAACAAAAAGAACTTTGGTCCACATAGTTTGCCCAAGTTCACACAGCCGATTAGTGGTACTGGTAGGCACACAAGCCAGGTCTCATAAGTCTCTTGTGTCACACTGAGTCTTCCCATTTTATCATATGACCTCTTCTATGACGATACCTAATGAGATTTTAACAGTTACATGATGTACCTGTAAAACGGGCTTTTATAGTAGAAATCACAACGGAATCTATACGAACAGAAAACACAATTTAAATTTAAATGCATTAAGCTGGGGCAAGAATCAGATACTTTTTGATACTGAGAATCATCTAGTGTTCAATCATCATCTATCCAGCCTTAAACTTTGCTCTTATGATTATTGTCCTGATACAGCCCTGACATTATCTGTGAGTTGGAAACCCAAGCAGGGATACTGAGGCACAGTGGAAACTAGTGAAAGAAACGGTTCTGGGTCTGGAGGCTCTTGAATGGGAGCCAAGCTTTCTTCTTCTTTTTTTCTGGGCCATGTTTCAAGTAGGGCTATTGACACTGATTTTCATTCTGTATAAAATGAAGACAACTTTTTGTCAGCACACAATATCAATGTTGTTGTTGTCACATGAACATGTTATTTTGTGCTCACAGTAATAAGTAGCATGAAAAGCTATATGGAAAACTGGTCATACCAGGGTTTAGATTAAATTTCTCAATCTGATGGTCAGCTTTATTTTAGAGTTTTGTGCTGATATCCAAGCAAAGGATTACTGAGATAGTTTTGTTTATATTGGTTGGCTTCTGTGAGTTAGAGAGTGGTTAAATCCCAGATTTTACTTCTCTATCTGTGGAGTTACAAGTCATAGAGAATGTAAGTGAGAGACCTGTGTAGCCCACACTGATCCAGTTTTAGTATATCTACACAGTAAACATATGAGCTTTTAGTCTTTAGGGTCACCTCTGTTTCTCATGCATCGATTCAATGTCATTTCACCTCCCTGCATCATCTTGTTTTTTCCGTGGTCGCTGTTGCTCTTAGGTTCAGAGATACCCTTCATTTTGCAAAAGAAGTGACTTCATTTTGTATGAGTAACTATTGCAAATAAAATCCACTATATGGTTATAAGTCTTAAAGCCTTAGTGAACACTCTCCTAACAACCTTTCAAAGGTAGATCAGCATTAAAGATCTATTAACAACCTCTCATAAAAGTTAAATGTATTTCCTAGGAACCTTAGTTGAATTAGGGGCAAAGCCAGAAAAAGAATTACTACCTCTACTTTAGCCTTTAGGCCATGTTATAAGAACAGACACCCCATCAAACAACTTCATAAATGTGAGGAACCTAATTAGAAAATTAATTCCCAATTATGCATATGGAACAAAGTCTGCTAAATGAGGAAGAGACCACAGCAGGGAAAGTCAAAGCAATGTGGAAAATCTTCTAGTTAGAAAACACGCTTCCTCTAGAAGGGTTTAGATACTGAATCTGAGCAACAGTACTTTCTGAAAAAAGACCCTTCAACTTCATTTTTCAGGCCTTGCAAACTTACAGTTTTGCTTAGAGAAGGTTAGGAAGTCCTAAAACTGTTTGAAGGACACTCAATCTCCCAGAAAGATGATGGGAATAGAAAAAAACAAAACTAAACTAAACTAAGCTCCCCAACCCTTTCAACTATTCTTGTCAGTAATTCCAAAATCTCTGTGCCCACACCCTTTATCTATATGACTCAAATTCCATTTGAAAAACTACAAAATATACATGCATAAGAATGTATATTTTATCTTTGGAAATACTGAACAGAGCACTCTGTTGGCTGAGATGCTCTGATATGAATCTACTACTTATAGAAGGACAAGGAATTCATATACAAGAGGATCAAATATATTACACTTGCTTAGATACTTAATACACTGCTAGCACCCTTAAGGTACATGAAGACAGGCTGAGGAACTAACAGCCTTCTCTAAAGCATCCATATCGTGCTTGTCTGTGTTTTCCAAGGGAACCGTCACATTAATACCTCCTCTTTAAATGGGTTTCATATGCAATTAAAATGGAAATACCATAATGGGCCATGACATAAGAACAAAACACATTCTCAGAAGGTTTCCTCCTGTGTTTTTTCCTGAGTACTGAAAATTATCTCTTTTTCAGCCCTGTGGCATGGTCACAATGCAAGGGCCTCAGACTAGGGAAACGTGTTCATTAGGAGAATTGCATTACTAGGCAAGATGCCAGGTTGTGTTGCCTTGTTTGGAAGAGAAAAGAGAGCTGATTTCTCTAGCCACCACCTGCCCATCAAACCCCTGAGCATTTTTAGCCTTTCAGGTCAACTTGGGGGATGTTAACTTGCATCAACAAAAGAAAGGGCAGGAAATCTGACTCCTAACCCATTCATTTCATATTCAGACTCACAAATTAAGGGCAGGTTGCAAGAGGTATTCATAGTAATATTAAATAGGCACTGTGAAGAGGGATGGGAGTTTCATATTAAGATCTAAGTAGAGAATCATCAAGTTGCATGCTCTTTGTGGCATGAAAGCTGTTTAACAATCTAATCTTAAAAGTCATCGTTTTCCTATCAACGAGAGCACAGGGGTCTGAAAAGAGAAGTACTGGGCCAAATTGGAATGGTACTATGGTTGAACAGGGAGGGGGTCCAAATTGATGCTGATGCAGATTGAGTCCCTGAGTTACTCTAGAAAGTTGCCCTAAAGTTCCACAGATCAAAGTACAGACTTTCTGACTGGCTGAGAACAGAGCCTTCAGACTGTTTCCTCATCCCTCAAACCAATTTGAACCAGTAATTAGCTGATTCCCAACATCAAAAGGTGAGGCATCCCAGAGGAGTCAAAGCACATCAAAGCCTGTAGTGAGGTGGTCCCTGTGCACCCCTTCCACACCCCGCCCATTTTCCCAGATAGACATCCACCCCATCCGGCTGTGGGGAGCAGAGTCACATTGCTTTTCAGTAGAGACCAACATCAAACAGACTTTCAAATCATTGGTAGAATTTGCAGGCTCTGTTAGGAGTGAAAGGGAGGTTACAGATACGTGACCATATGATCCAGGTTTCCCAGGATGACCTAGGCTTCTAATTGTCAACCTTACTGTGTTCATTACTGAACTAGATTCCAAAGCAGGGTCACTCTGATAAAGAGAAATGAGCAGTTTAACATATATATGCAATAAGCAAGTGATAATTATTTTCCACATCAATAAACTAGAATTCTTAATTGCTGTCTTTTTTTTTCTTTTTTAGTTTCTGTGTGTTCAGTCATTGTAACATAAAAAGAAATAGCATGGCAAATTGACTTTGAATACTAATAAACACAGAGAGTATCTGCTGAAGCCAGGTGTGGTGGCAAAGCTGGCCAGCCTAGGTCCAGAATGGGCCCTTTTCCCACACTGCACTTCTTAAGGCATTTTAATGTGACATTCTAAAGTGCAATGCTCAGTTCGTCTTCCGGCGTTCATTCACACCACAGCTTGGCTTCCGTGGTTTTCCACAAAGGGGTGTGCACATCCAGATGCACCTTAGCAGATCCTGGGGGTTGCCTTTCAGACACAGAAAATCTGTAGCCAAAGCTTTTACAGATTTTGTGCCCCAGGCACTCTTTGAAACAGAACTTCAGGGTGACTTGCACTCAAAATGTATCGAATGATGGAATACAAGAGATAAATGGGAGGGAAAAGTCAAGACAGGACTTGAGTTTCTAAATTGGGAGGAATCTGCCAGTATCTAGGGCTCAACACATCTAAGACGGAACCTACAAGTACCCCCTGTAGGTGAGGGTCAGACTGCGAGGCCCCTGGAGGGCAGCTGGGCATCTCTCATTTCCCTGTTCTTTGAATGTGTCTGCCCATGTGAACTAGATCCATCTGCAGATGCTGAATGAACTCAGTAGCTTCCCTTTGTAGCATCTTCCTTTCCTTGTTCTATTTTAGTTAGTGGAGCCATCTTTCTCAGCAGTCAACAGCTATGGTTTTGAATCTTTACCCTCATTTTGGATCCATCAGCTCCATGAACGTCAATCTGTCTGGTAGGTCCCAATGTTATTATTCTGCTAATTCCAGTCTTTGTGATTCTTCCATAGACTAGTACTATGCCTCACGGCTGGTGTCCTAATTCTAAAGTATAAAACAAAGCACTGTCAGAGCAATTTGTAATTTCTCAAATTGCATCTGATATTATATTCCACCCCCACCTGAAAACCTTGAGAGATCTATATTGCTCCCAAAGAATAAAGTACAGAAACTATTCCATATCCACAGATCCTATCCAGGTGTTTGAAGCCTTCTTAACGGTTGCCTTCTCTTAACCTCAATCTTTATCATCCTTTAACTTTTGACCCAAAATTCCAAATAAGATGGGAGGGGTACTTGGTTTGAAGTGAACCGCAACTATATTCTTTTTATAAACATCCGACTTGCAATAGTCTTTCCATTTTCAAACATGCCTGATAGTGGGACAGAACGAATGCCACTTTTTAACTTCGCAATTGTGGTATTTTTAAATGGAGTTTATTTTATGTGTACAAATGTGTGCCTGAGTGTCTGCATGTATACCAGGTGGTGGTGTAAGTCACCATGTGAGTGCTGGGAACTGAACCTGGATCCTCTGAAAGAACAAGTGCTCCCAAACGACTGAGCCATCCATCTCTCTAGCCTCTGCAATTGTGGTATTTTCTCACTTCAGGGTGACAGGAGATGTAGGTATTTTCTCTTTGTTCCTAGGCCTTCCTTTATCACCATACACCACGATTCACTCATTTATATTCTTCTCTCCACTACACACTTGTTTCGTGTCTCCTGCTCTATAGTATTTGTGTAACTGAAGCTGGGCAGACTAATCTCTAAGGAGAAGTTAACCCCAAATAAAAGTTTTAGCATCACTTGTTTCATTTTTATAAGGTTCAAGTTGATTTCTTAGGAACTACCTCTTGTATGTTTACATTTCTCCTTTCTTTGAGTATTTTAGTGGAAATAACCGTAATTTCATAGCATTTAATAACATCTTCCAGAAGTAAGCCAGCTTTTTAATAATGACCTAGTGTACTGTTACCATCAAAAAATAATACCCAAGGAAAATAGCACAACCCTTTTGCTGAAAGAATAGCTACAAGGTGAAAGCCATTACTTGGAATGAATACAGGAAAGGGGATGTGCGCGCGCACACACACACACACACACACACACACACGCAATCTAACTTTTGTTTTTCTTTTTACATAAAGCCCCTTCAAGAATGACCTTTGTGGAAAGATAAAGATATCAAAGTTTAACTTTATGACCTTTCTTTCACCAAACTAACATTGATAACATACTGTGGAATTCTCATTTACTGGAGAGTCACTGAAGGGCTTCAGAAAGCAAGAATCCTTTAAATGCTCTGTTGTCTATTTCCTTTAATCTGTCATGTTTACAAAAAAAAAGAAAGAAAAAAGAAAGAATAGGAAAAAATGTCTGTTTTTTAAATTAAACATGCCTGACAGAAGAAAAGGACCCACAAGTGTCTCTTGTGGAGAGCATCAAAGATGCTGTGGAGATTGAGGAGGATTTTCTGGTTGATTTCCAAGCTTGATTTTGATGTTGCGTGCTAAGACTTCCCGTGGCTACAGCAGCCATGCTCCCGTTTGTTCCCCGACCTTACCCACCCTGCCTACATGTCTAAACATTGCCTCTTTCTCATTGGCAGAACCTCTTTCTGTTGTGAGAAGTAATTTATACAGATTCCTCCTTCGCTCCAGACATGAGGCAGTTGTTTTAAGAAATGAGAGGAAATGTTGACTATGCTCACAGAAGCCAAAGGTGAATGTCTGCAACACAGAGCTTGATACAGCAGGTGCCTGCCATTTACTGAAATCATAATTGTAATATCTTTACTGTTTGGTCACCACAGATCCATCTAATGACCCTTCGTAAAACTCACTGCAATTGCTCTAGTTTGGAAAGTCACAGTGTACTTGGAGGGACTCCATCCACAGGTGAAGGAAGTCATACAACATTTGCTCCATTCAGAGTAAAGCTGGGAAAATGTAGAAAAGCCAAATAACCCTATGAGAAAACCACAAGTCGAAGCCTCACATGCCTAGTGCGTTTTTGCTGCTCCAGCAATTTCATGTGGAACACCCTTCACCAAGCTGGTTTAATTTGTTTAGTTAATAAACTTTATATGACCCATTTTTATGGAGCATGTGTACTGCAAGCTTTTTTGTATAATTTCCGAGTCCGCAGTGGCATGCTTTCCCTGAACATTTATGGCATCCCACAACTCAGCTTCCACAGAAGCCCATTATGAAATTAAATGGATTCAGGTGGATAATGCGAGCCGTAACTGTATTGTGTGTTGCAAAGACAATAGGTAAATATTGCGGCACTCTCTGACACAATATTAGAATATGAAAGAGAATGAAATCAACAAAACCATGAGATACTGAATTCATTTACTTTAAAATATTAAAAGTCATTAATCTTTTACTTATTTTCAGATTTCTGTGACTCATTTTAATGCTTTGGTAATTTTTACCTATATTACATGACTTAACACATTTTTGCATCATGGCATGTTCTAAATGAATGCCCAACATGTATAACTTTTTGTCAATTACAGCATTCCTCTGATAGTCTCACTATTCTAGGTTCGCATAATCTACTACAAGTAGTTAATGTTTTTTAATTTTTATTTTTGGTCTTTTTTGACACAGGGTCTTTTTGTAGCCCCAGCTGGCCTGGAGCTCACTACATAGACCAGGCTGGCCTTGAACCCACATACATCTGCCTGCCTCTGCCTCCCAAGTGCTGGGATTAAAGGTGTGTGCCCCCATGCATGGCTAAAGTTCATGTTTTTAAAAAGTGCGGTGGAGAAGCCCACACTTGGCCAATGCTTTGTTTACAAGGAGAATAAATGAACAAGCACGTGCAACCAGCCACATTATCAGACAACATCTAGAGAACAAAATTCTATCTGACTCTAACTTACTTGAAATACATTTTTCATCTTTATGATAAATCAATGACTAGGCTATTTAAAAAATAACTGACAGCTGTTGGCTGCTACTACACAGTCAAAAGGTGTGAGTTACCAACACGTTATGAATGAACTCCAGGGTGATGAGAACAAGCAGAGGAAGGCACCTGGAACCTCATGCTACATCATCACACTGGTAAGGATGTTCAAAACAAGAAAATTTATGGAAACAGAAAAGAGATCAGTTATTGCCCAGGGCTGCGTGTAAGAAGGGGGATTAACTAAAAACTGGCATGAGAGATCTTACTAGGAAGACAAAAAAGTTCTCAAACTGACTTACTGTTATGGTACATTAGTAAATTTGCTAAAAAATCATTGAATTGTACTCTTAAAGGGACTAATTTTATGATATATAAAATAGATTTCAATAAAGCTCAGAAAAAGGAAACCTAGAAGCCATGATTATTACATGGATAATTTAAAATAATTGTGGTGCAGTCTGCTTAAGGGAGCAGCTTTTAGCTGAGGTGTCATGACAAAGTTATCTCCCACCATGCAAGGAGGCTTGGAGCATCTTTGGTGGAAACCCTATCCCTGAGCACTGTGCCTCTGCTGTGCATAAGAAGGTGCAATTTCCTTAAAGAGGCAGCTTCCAACATTCTATGTAGACAAGATCACTATACTTGGAATTCATGAACATCCTCCTCCTCACACTCTTGATCCATGCCACACACAGTGCAGTGGACTTGACATCCACAAACTTAATGTGAAAACTCAAATGACATCAAGGGAGATTAGTCCTTGATCCCTTCTTTGAATTCACCGACTCTTGTGAAGCATTGTATTTCCTTCATTGAACAATGCTGTACGTCCAATCCTATTATAGGTCCATCATTCCTTTTTTGTCCTAAATCTTTTGATTTTAGCTCTGCTATGATATTTGGACTATACTTCATAAGTATGATAATTACCAATCTTTATCTTATGAAGGCAATAAGGCTAGATTAGGTAAAAGCACATAATAGACTCAATTTAGTACATGTACTTATAAACACATATACACACACACTTGCATGCAGGAAACAGGAAAAGTAGGAGCTTAAAAGTGTCCGTCTGTATGTCTCTGGGCTAGATACTTAACTCTTTTTGACAACTGTTTCCAGGTGTCTCTACAGAAAAGAGATCATTCTGTAAATTCCATCTACACTGACACTTAAGTTTCCGTATTCTGAGTTCATATCTGTCTCCTGACATCCGCTCTCCCCATTTTCTCAAATCTGAAACTGGAAATACTGGAACACAGCCAATGAGAATACAGTCCAAAAAAGACTTACGTCCTATTTTTTTTTTAACCTAAAGGAGGAGAAAGGGGGAAGAATAGAGGAAATGAGAGTCATTTCTGTGCTAGGTCTGGTATTATGTTCATGGGTCCTTTTAAATCTCAGCTTCTTATAAACTGTGTGGTGTGACCTCATAGGAGGCCATGTGTGCATAATGAGGGCATTTCAAAGTGTGGCAACAGTAAAAGTTTTCTGGAACAGAAAAAGACCCCAAATTAATTCAAAATCAAATGTGTGATGAATCCAAGGTGTTTTGGCAGCGCTCACCCTTGTATTGCTTATATCCTGTGACTTAACTCTAGCCTTGTTTCTGTTCATTCAACATGACCTCATGCTGCACATTGCCAATGGATTCCACAGGAAGCACCTCAGCTCAGATTTGAGACTGTCGTGTGTTATTAGTCCCAGGGCTCTTATCGAAACATAATGGTTTAAGAAAAACAAAGACTTCTAATATTTCCCTGTCATCATTCCTCAGCATGTGTCAAATTAATGTATTTTTGGATTACATGGTGCTACAATGTTTGGTTTTTTAAAAATTTCTATTTGAGTTGCTGACTTGAGTTTCATAAAAAAACTTATTGTTTTGGGATTAGGAAAAGAATTTCCAACAATTACTGAAATGGTCCTAAACATACTTCTGCTATTTTGTACTATGTATGTAAAGTGGGATTCTCAGCATTGACAATTATAAAATCAAAATATTGATCATCTCTGAAAAACATTAAAGATGATCTATGTCTTACAGTACCAAACATTCAGCCAAGATTTAATTCTTTATGTAAAATAAGCATATCAGTCTCATTAGTATGTAAATTTGCTTTCATCTTTAATAAATGATAAAATTATATGCATGCCAGAGAGCTGTTTTAAAGTAAAAATTTTCATGATTTATTATCAGTAAAGGTTTTATTTGTATACCTATTTTATATATCTCTATACCTGGGGTCACGTAAAATTTCTCAGGCGTAACGAGTGGTAAGTGAAAAAAGTTTCAGGAGCCTTGCTTTAAAGATGGGGCTTTATTTTGTCCTTTCTCTGAACAACTCTTTGAAGCTGATGTTCTAATTTCCTTTTCACTACCAAGGAAGCTGAAGCCCAGAGAAAGTTAACCAGACCAGTTCAGAGAGCTGAGGACGAAGCATACCCATTTGAATCCCATTCCCGTTCGTTTCATGACTAAAATTGATTTTGATGCTTCTAATGCTCACTATCTTAGTAAGATTTAGTAAATTATTACAGAAGCATATTCTGTTCTCCTGTCAATTCTAAAGACTTACTTGAGAGATGAACAGCAAGAATTCTGGGAGAAAAAGCCAGTCACTATCTTTTCAAGAAAGCCAAAATGTGTTGTTCTTGTCATTGAATTTTCCTGAGACCTCTTGAATTGCTCATGCAACTGCCTGATTGGGTGGCTCTTTGTAATTGTGACCATCTCCTTTTATAACCAGCCATGATATCCAGGTGATCAAGTATTGGCCTTCTCTCTATGGATAACCACCATGTGCAATTTACTGGGTTCTCTGAGTCTTCCATCATGGAAATACATAGGACACTTTGATGTAATTTTTATTTATAGTTTTGATGTTATCTTGACTTTCAGGCTTTTCAGTGACCTGTGAACACATGGACTAACACAGGCTTTATAATAACTGAAGTTCACATCCTTACCTTATGAAATCATTTGAGGCAGAGCTTGTCGAATTTAAGCATGCATCATAATTCCCTGTAGGGCTTGATAAAACCTACATTGTTTGGCTTACTTCCAGTGTTTTATTTCCATGTCAGGAGAGGAGAGGCCAGCTGGAATTTTGTGCTTTTGATGTGTTTTCAGGTGGTTTGAAATGCTGATTTGAGGACTATCCTTGGAGGGAAAAACTAGCTTAAAAGAACTAGGTAATATAAATAATAATAATAATGGTGATATCTTTAATTCTCTTTATTTTTTTCCTATGGATAAGAGGTCTTTTGTCATTTTTATATACTCTCAGTATCTGAACCCACTTATAAAGTGGACAAGAATTCAATTCTGCTTTATATTATCTACAAAGTGCTCCCTGGGTCTACTATCATCACAAAATGTATTGTTTGCATGTTCTAGACAAATCTTTCTTTCTCTTATTTTGTTTTTGGTTCTGTGAACACTTGCCTAGCTGTCCATGCCCAGTATATGTAACTGCTATGTTATATATAAATAACCAAAATCCCATGTAGGTTAAATGACTTGCCTATATAATTGGATAGGATCAATTTAGGTGTGATTTTGATTTAAAAATCCTTACATTTTATCAGGACACATATTACATATATATATATATATGTATACACACATATATATATGTATACACACATATATATGTATACACACAAATATATATATATATGTTTCTAAAGGCATGACCAGGCAGGTGAAAAGCTGGTAGAGTACTGATAGTGCATCTGGTCTGGGTTAGGAAAGCTGGCTAATTTCCTAGGTCTGCACAGATAGGAAGTTAGTTTGGGTGAGAAATCATGGATATAAACAGACTTTGGCTTACTCAGCCATTAAATGGGAAAAAGATTCCTTCTTGCTCTAGTTTATTCATTTATCTAATTGCTCATCAAATGAGTAGTCATTAATAATTTAGAATTCAGGACTCAGGAGGTGGCTTAGCAGGTAAGAGTACTTGCTAAGCAAGAGAAAAGATCCAAGTCCAAATCCCTAGAACCCATCCCATGTCAAAACTCTGGTGTGGTTACTTGAATCCCTGTTACCCCAGCAGTGGAGCTGGGGGTGGGGGATGGAGACAGGAACATACCTGGAGTTTGATGGCTGCCAGTCTAGATACAGTAATGAGAGAATTTGTCTCAAAGGACTAAGGCAGAGAGTGATAGAGCAGGACATGCTATGTCCAACATGCACCACACATATATAACACACACATGCACACACACACCACAAGTTTATAATACAACTGTTTTATATCTTGAAGATAAAGTTAAGATCCCACGACATTCTTATATGTCTTGAAGTTAGGTTCTAGGTGTGAGAGAGAAAAGTAAATACGCCAACCAGTTCATTCCAGAAACAATGAGATTTTAATGAAATAAATATATGTGATATTATGGAGAATGACTAGATAAAATATTTACAGTGACTGAAAGTCAAGGTTTCCTCTGACAAAATGATTTCTGAGTGGATTCTCCAATGACCAAAGTAAATCAATCATACAGAGTGACTGGGGAAGGAATGTTATTGAATTGAGTGCAAGATCTCCATGGTATACACCAGCTTGTTTCTTTGAGGAGCTGAAAGAAGGTCTGTGCTCTGGAACAAAGTGAGCTAGCGAGATGGTTCTGAAGGCCATGAGGAGAACTTTAAAGACTATGAATAGCAAAAAGACCCAACTTGAATCAGGCTCAGATGACCTGCTGGTTCCATAAGAAGTAAATGAGTGTATAAAAATGAGCATTACCCACATAAAACAAATTTTAAAATTCTGACCTTTAAATGAATGCTTTCCCTAGTTTATGTAGCATATGAATGAGAAAATATAAATTAATACACCAGCCAAAATTGTGTCTTCACCATTGATACTTTAAGGATATCACTAAGCACTATAAACATGGGCAGCTCAAATAATAATTAGAGGGAAAATCATATGGAAATTGCTAACAAACTCATTAGAGTGTGCTTAATTATTGCAGAGAAGGGTTAGCAAGAGGATTGGAGCTTACAGAGTAAGTCTGTTTGCACATGGATTGATATGCTTGTATCGTAATTACTCACAGCTGTTGGACTTTCTAAGTTTATTAGGAACTTAATTCCAAAACTTTCATGCTGAAAAGATTTTCTAAGACAGAAGTGTTCACACTGTGCCAGGAATGTAAGCAAGGAACATTTCCCCAGCAATTCTTTTTGGGGATTGCTTACAGAGTAACTACAGATCCCCTCATTATACATAATGAAGTGGATCTGTTCATTTTTGATTTTCACACACTTTGCAGAAAGAGCAAAGCCTCCTGATTGAAACTGCTTGAGCCCTGTGATGAGAAGTTGCGAGTAATATGTATTCCAATTGCAAAACGATCTCAGAAAACAGGCTTGATGCCTGATGTATTCATTTGAAAGCAATTCATGGCTAAATTGATCTTTAAATAATCTATCTATATGCTTGCTAATTTAATAGATCAACTGACGTCAGGAGAAGACAAGAGTGCTCCATCCTTCACACTCTGTCTCAGAGCTGACAACTAATCCTTCTTAGTGATTCATTTATTATACTTTATAAATTAGAAAAAATGTACAGGGTCTCTGAAATACAGCTGGGGCTTTGCCCAATAGTTTTTTTCTTACTCGCCATCAATCAGAAAATCTAATACTGTGCTCAGGTTAGTAATTTGATCTTAGCCTAGTTTTTGTTCTTGGAACCTGATAGCTGCCATCCTGACTTGCGATGCTACTGATGTCAGTGATCTGATCATTTTTGTCTATCTGACATCCATTGTTTTTAAGGCTGCTCTTTAGATCATCCTTTGATAAGTTCCAAGATTGCCTAATAAGTGCAACTTAAAAAGCATTAACTTGTGGACCTGACTGTTAGCATAGTCGATGTAGTTTTCAGAGTACATGTACGCTAGTCCTATCCATGCAGACCAACACACAAAGCTTTATCATTTACGCCTTTTGTTCTTGCTGCTATGTGCACTGCACTCTAGACTTCAAGATCTCTCATTTTTGCCTCACTAGGTATCAAGTCTACACCCATTCCAACTCTCTGCCTTGCCATATCCTGAATGTTCAAGGACCATATCAATATCTTTCATGAAAACCTTGATTCACTCCATCCCAGGAAAAATCAGTATTTAAAACAAAACAAAACAAAACTATGGTTAGTGCTAGCGTGTAAGTTCTTGTCATTTCAAATGCTGATGGCCACAGTAACAACCGGTGATAGCAAGCGCATTGTTCGTCCCTGGATCAAGCGCTTCTCTAAATTCCTGGTGTGTTATCTTAGGTAATCTTTACAGCAGTCCTAGACATACATGACTTTTTTCCCCTTACTATGCACAAGAGTGATGGAGATCATGAAAGACTGAAGAATTAGTCTTGTGATAGATCTTAAGAGAGCTGAGCTAGATTTTGGACCCAGACGATTCAGTTCATGAGTTTAATATCACAGCACCTTTAGTCATAGGCTAATTGAAACAGCAGAGAGATATAAAGTGCCCAGTGTAGTACCTCAAACACAGTTCAAATGACTGGTGCACTATTCTATGCGGTAAGTTATTATAATGAAAGTTATAAGGAATGATTAATAAATATTATGATATCCTTACTGATCTTTTCAAACATCAAAAGTCAGTCTATCCTTCTAGGCTGATACCATGTTCAGTCAGCAGTTAAAACTTTCATGTATGAACTGGCAACTTGCATACAGGATTATGGTGCAAAATGAGTGTTCAATACACATTCAGCAAGTGAATGAATGAATAAACGAATGAAAAAAGTAATCCAAGCAGCTTTTGGACTGGCTTTTCCTTCTCCCTCAAGGTTCCCAGAGGAACAGTGCTAAATCCTCGAAAAATCAGATAAACATTACCACTGAAGCATGGATTAAATCAACTTTTCTACTTCCATTTCAATGAGTTATTATTTAAAGTAAAATTCACAAAGCAATATTTTAAAAAGTCTACATCCTGAAGTAAAACATGGAAATTATCTGATTAATGCAGATAGCCACTCACCAATTTATATTCTTGAACTCAAGAGAATCATTTCGCTAATTGTATAGGTGATTATTATGCCTTTCACAGAAGTGTGGATCATGCATTTAGAATTTTTAAATTGCATATCCAAAGAATCCTCTTAAATCTAATTATTGTATACTTAGAAATTCCTATAATCAGCTAAAATTTTTTTATTTCTTTAAAGACAAAAGCTTTAAACGTGGAAATCCTCTTGTGAGAAGGTGAATTAAATATTCTTAAAAATAATTAAGTCGATTATTAAAAAGTAGGATAAATATGCATTAAAATAACTGGTCGATGAATAAAAAATATTTTTAAAACCCTACTTACCTATTTGCCAAGCACATAAAACTAAGAATGTGATCATAAGAGAAATATTTTTATATTAGAAAATTAGGAGATTTTGGAGATATTTTGAAAGAAAGTGTTGATAGGGATACTGAGTTTGGGTAATTTCTGAAACCCTTTGTATTGTTATAGGTGACTGGTTCAGCTTCTTAAATATATGCTGCTTTGAGCTGAGTCTATTGAGAATACAGGTATGATGCCAGAGAACATTCGGAGAAGGAAGGAAGGAAGGAAGGAAGGAAGGAAGGAAGGAAGGAAGGTAGGAAGGAAGGAAGGTAGGAAGGTAGGAAGGTAGGAAGGAAGGTAGGAAGGAAGGAAGGTAGGAAGGTAGGAAGGTAGGAAGGAAGGTAGGAAGGAAGGAAGGTAGGAAGGTAGGAAGGTAGGAAGGAAGGTAGGAAGGAAGGAAGGTAGGAAGGTAGGAAGGTAGGAAGGAAGGTAGGAAGGAAGGAAGGTAGGAAGGTAGGAAGGTAGGAAGGAAGGTAGGAAGGAAGGAAGGTAGGAAGGTAGGAAGGTAGGAAGGAAGGTAGGAAGGAAGGAAGGTAGGAAGGTAGGAAGGTAGGAAGGAAGGTAGGAAGGAAGGAAGGTAGGAAGGTAGGAAGGTAGGAAGGAAGGTAGGAAGGAAGGAAGGTAGGAAGGTAGGAAGGTAGGAAGGAAGGTAGGAAGGAAGGAAGGTAGGAAGGTAGGAAGGTAGGAAGGAAGGTAGGAAGGAAGGAAGGTAGGAAGGTAGGAAGGTAGGAAGGAAGGTAGGAAGGAAGGAAGGTAGGAAGGTAGGAAGGTAGGAAGGAAGGTAGGAAGGAAGGAAGGTAGGAAGGTAGGAAGGTAGGAAGGAAGGTAGGAAGGAAGGAAGGTAGGAAGGTAGGAAGGTAGGAAGGAAGGTAGGAAGGAAGGAAGGTAGGAAGGTAGGAAGGTAGGAAGGAAGGTAGGAAGGAAGGAAGGTAGGAAGGTAGGAAGGTAGGAAGGAAGGTAGGAAGGAAGGAAGGTAGGAAGGTAGGAAGGTAGGAAGGAAGGTAGGAAGGAAGGAAGGTAGGAAGGTAGGAAGGTAGGAAGGAAGGTAGGAAGGAAGGAAGGTAGGAAGGTAGGAAGGTAGGAAGGAAGGTAGGAAGGAAGGAAGGTAGGAAGGTAGGAAGGTAGGAAGGAAGGTAGGAAGGAAGGAAGGTAGGAAGGTAGGAAGGTAGGAAGGAAGGTAGGAAGGAAGGAAGGTAGGAAGGTAGGAAGGTAGGAAGGAAGGTAGGAAGGAAGGAAGGTAGGAAGGTAGGAAGGTAGGAAGGAAGGTAGGAAGGAAGGAAGGTAGGAAGGTAGGAAGGTAGGAAGGAAGGTAGGAAGGAAGGAAGGTAGGAAGGTAGGAAGGTAGGAAGGAAGGTAGGAAGGAAGGAAGGTAGGAAGGTAGGAAGGTAGGAAGGAAGGTAGGAAGGAAGGAAGGTAGGAAGGTAGGAAGGTAGGAAGGAAGGTAGGAAGGAAGGAAGGTAGGAAGGTAGGAAGGTAGGAAGGAAGGTAGGAAGGAAGGAAGGTAGGAAGGTAGGAAGGTAGGAAGGAAGGTAGGAAGGAAGGAAGGTAGGAAGGTAGGAAGGTAGGAAGGAAGGTAGGAAGGAAGGAAGGTAGGAAGGTAGGAAGGTAGGAAGGAAGGTAGGAAGGAAGGAAGGTAGGAAGGTAGGAAGGTAGGAAGGAAGGTAGGAAGGAAGGAAGGTAGGAAGGTAGGAAGGTAGGAAGGAAGGTAGGAAGGAAGGAAGGTAGGAAGGTAGGAAGGTAGGAAGGAAGGTAGGAAGGAAGGAAGGAAGGAAGGAAGGAAAAAAAGAAGGGGATGGAGGAGGGAAAGAAATGGAAGCGGAACATAAGCTGAAATGGTGGCTTTTCTCGGGGTCTTGGGCATGTATTAGCTGTCTATCCCAGTGGGAAAATAGCTGAGATAAACTAATTACAAGGTGAAAAGGTTCGCTTCGTCTTTCAGCCTCTCAGGTTTCAGACCATGGTGAAGCTGCTCCACTACTTTGTGCCGTGGTGAGGCAGAGCATCACAGTGCAACATGTAGTGGAGAAAAGGACTCGCTTCATGGTAGTTGGGAGGTAGAGAGAAAAAGAAGGGGCCAGAGTAACAACATTCCCTTCAGGGGCAGGCTTCTCTAGACACAATTTCTTTCACTAGCCACTCACCAACATTTTTAGAAGCTCTACCTCTTAAAAGTTCTACCACTTGACAACAGCACCTCAGGCTGGAGACTAAATCCTTAGTACATGGGCTTTTAGAGAGGCATTTAGGTGTTTAAAAATAGCACAAAACTCATATTATACCTAAACTTATTTATTGATTATATCTGCTAGGTTAAATATGTTACAAGTTGATATACTGCTAAAGATACATGACATTTTACCAAGATGTGATTAAGTGAAAGGAAATTTTAAAAATATTTTATTTTTATTTACTTTATTTTGTGTATGAGTATTTTGCCTGCATGTATGTAGGTGTGCCACTTGTGTGCAATGCCTGCAGAGGCCAGAAGAAGGCATCAAATTCCCTGGAACTAGAGTTGTGGATAGTTTATAGTCACCATGTGGGTGCTGGGAATCAAATCCAGGTCCTATGGAAGAACCACTGAACCACCTCTCTAGCCCTAAAAAGAGATTTAATATCTCATTTCTCACACAATATTTGAGCAACAGTGTTCTACACAATGACAAAGACAATACTTAAAAACACAGGGTTGCCCAGTCAGGGCTTCAATATGCCAGGTGCCCAGAACACACTGACACCTCAATAGGTTAACCACAGACCCTCAGTGGAAATCAGTGCCCATGTATTTCAGTTACACTCTTACAAATTCCCTTTATAACACTTATCTTCAAGATTCTAGACAAAAAAAAGTTTTTGAGGATGAATGAACATTTTGGGGAGGTTTCTAATATTGTTGAAGGTTTAAGAGTTCCTCCATGACTGGGTAAGTTGGGAGTTTGGATTCAGGTGGGATTGCTTAAACTTAAGTACACAGTTAAATTTTATTTACAGAAATATCAATCTTCCTTATGACACTGGTACCATGGGTGGACTGTAAGACAAGAGTCCTATGACCAGTGGTGGTTTCTACTTCTAAGATGTTAGATGATGCTGATCAATTCATTTAACTTTTCTGTGTCTCCTTTAAAGAAAACTGGTTAAAATCCTCAGATGTTTGCAGCACACCCTCTATGTACTTGCATAACACAAAATAGTAATGTAAATAAGTAACCTAAGTAACCTCAATTCTTCTGAGTACAAACTAGAACTCCCAGAAGAGAACTCAAAAGTTCATGGATACTTTTTTCTAACATTACAGAACTTTAACACCGAATCGTTTGTGAAGTCTATGTGAAATATCAGAGTTCGTTCCTTATAACAGCTACCTGTATATGCTTCCTGCATTTATACTGGAGTGTAGTATACTCTTAAGTGATTTGCAAACAGAATTAAAACACTCCCACAGTATTCAAACATGTTGTATTAGCAGATTCATTTCTCCTGCCCTGCTCTTGAATCTCATGCCCCAAACCTATAGTTTATGATTCAGTTAATCTGAAAAAAATAATTGGAATGCAAATCTGTTTCCAAGTTGAAATATTCTAGTAACCAACTTAAAGAGGAAGCACAGCAGTTACAACACCCACAGTATTCATAATTAAGAAACAAACTAGTTGCTCAGGAAACACCCAACCATTCTTGATAACTGAAGGAAATTTCCCTCTTGGGAATGAGTCAATAGACTTAGGCAGATTTGCTGTTGGTAATAAAAAATGCTGCCTTTCACAGGGGACTGCACTAGGACCTGCTATGGATTTAAGGTGCGTTTCCATTGGTTAATCAAACCTGTCTATGGTAGAACTATACCTACAGGGAGGAAAGAACTTGGTCCACATGTGGTGGGTAATATGGGTAAAAGAGATAAAGGATGGGAAAGAGGAAGAAACAGACAAAGAGAAGGAGAGAGGAAACAAAGGGTACGAGGAATCTGTAGCCTGTGATTCCAGGAGCCAAGCTAAAGCACAAAATGGTTAGGTAGATTTACAACGCTTCAGTTCAGCTTTAGAAAGATCCCTGAAGCTAATGCTGGAGAAGCTTCAAGTGAAATTCTACCTGATGTTATGAAGTCAATTTGCTTGGATTAAATTCAGCGTTTGCCATGTGTTTTCAAGAATATTTTGAGTGATTTGCTCCAATTATCCCTGAATGTCTTCTAAGAACTTTCCTCTCCAAAATTCCACTCATTTTTCAAGGGCTAATTCAAATCTTTTTTATTCCTGGAGATATACCAACTACCCTTGCTCTAATCATTTTTCCTTCTTACAACTTTTTGAACTTACAAGTGTTGACAAGTACATCTTTTTAACCTGGAAAGAGTGTAAACGGAGACGACTGGAGCCATGTCTGATAAATCTATACACCTCCGTGTCACTCAGAGGCTCTGCTGGGCTTCCGTCCTGCTGCCTGTCCTCCGGCTGTAGTCACAACGTGATGCGGCCTCCCCATGATTTTCCCTGCATCCTGACTTGAGCGACCACATTTCAGATATTCCCACATAGATGTATCATCATCACTTCAAACTCAGAATATCCCAAATTAAATTTTATTTCCCTCTAGATTTGCCCTGTCACTGATGTTCTTTATTATATAACCTAGCCACCTTGCACATATCCTCAATTTCCCTCTCCACTAGCTCCTTACCTCTATAAACTCTGTCAACTTTATTTCAGAAAATGATACAAGATAATGGAACAAAATCCCATTTCAGGGCAATAAAATATGTTTGTCAAGTCACATGAACTCCTCTTTTTCCTATTTTTGTCAGTGTGACTGAGGGTAGGGTATTTTCTTTTATGGAGTATTTTTAGAAAAAAATGTGTTGAATAAAAATAACCATATGGTATCTGCTTTGTGCTAGATACTGTACTGAGTAGTTTAAGCCATTTTAAGTGTGTCAGTCACCTGTACTGGTGTGGACCACAGTTCAAACAAAATAAATAAAGAAGAGGCCACTTTGGAATTGAATGGTAAAAAGCTTAATCACTTCAGAACTCACCATTGATTTATTTCTCTCAACTGGGTAGATTTAAATATGGCTCCAGTGGCTGCCTTACAAAAATTCATTAAAGAGCCAATTCAATATGGAGTGCTGACTAGATTTATTGATTTTCTACTCCAGTGTCATTTTGGCATTTTATTATGTGTGTATGTATTCATACATTTTGTAATTGGACAATTTATTACACAGAATGTGGGACAATTTCTACAAGAACTTTCTGTCTGTGAGGAGTCATCTGGCCTGTGGGATCTAGGATGCTTTGTGTCTGATAGACTCTATACAGATGAGCGGGACCAGTGATGCTTTCTGGGGAAAGGGTCTCTATTTCCAGTCCTAGAAAACACTAGAGACTGAGAGTAAGCACTCTCAGGGGATGGAGAGACTGAGCAGGACAAGTATTTAGATACTATTTACAATGCCTCCAACACTTGGTGATTACCATGGCATGCTGGCAGAGTGAGACTCACTTAAAGTTACTGCCTTTGGGTAGTTAACCTACTAGTAGTGTCAATAAGTAACTTGGCAAATGTGTTCTGTGTGCTTGACAGCATAGCTAAGGTGCTGAGTAAAACCAGTCCAATACCCAACCTTTAAGCATCCAGACAGAGGGGTCAACAAATAATCAGTCAAATACAAAATGTACAACCTGGTTGTCAAAGAAAAGGCTGGAATATTTATAAAAGTGCATGGCAGGTTGGAGAATTAAGGCCAGGGATGACATTTCTAAAGAACTGAAGTTTAGGGGCTGGAGAGATGGCTCCCTGGTTAAGAGTACTTGCTACTCTTCCAAAGGACCCAGTTCAGTACCCAGCATTTACATCCAGTTCCAGGGATTATGACACCCCCTTCTGGTCTCTATGGGCATCAGGCACACATGTGGTACACTTACATACATGCAGGCTAAACACACACACACACACACACACACAAGCGCGCGCGCACACACACGCATATATATACACACATATGTATAATAAAAATAAATGAAAATCTTTAAAAAAGAAATTGAGGTTTAAAGATATATCAGGAGGAACAGAAGTTAATAGGCAAAGGAGAAAGTGCAGGAGGATACAGAGAACATCCTTAGGAAAGGTGAGAGCAACATAAAACAGAAGGTGAGCTTATTCTAAGAAAAGGTAGCTAGTACCAGGCAGGAGCTCAGAGAATAAGATGAGTCTGACAAAGAGCAGTTAAGGTTTCTACTCTAAAGCCAAAAGTAAGACCCCTGTGTGTGCGTTAAGAAGGCACAGTGCTCTTCTGTAAATAATCCCCCACCCTGTGTCTGTTGGCAAGCCCAATAAACTCATTAGGATTTTCCAAAATAAAAATATAAATAAATAAAAATTTTTAAAAAGAAGGTACAATGCAGGTATAATGATATAAGTGCTGCTTCCAAATAGTGAATCTAATTGTAAGATGGAGGCCTGGACCAACCGAGTACATGAAGTAGAACAGCTGGTGTTCTAAGTATCCATACGGGAGCTGATGGTGATCTGGATGGAATGGCAGCTACAAACACAGACTAGGGGAGCAGAGAGAGATTTAGGAGGTCAAATCAGCAGAATTTGAAGATGTACAGAATCTATGCATGATAAAAATATGGAAGACACGTCTAGAAGCCACATATTTGTATTGTATTTATACATTTACTTCTTCTCAAGATTATGATTCTCTTTTTAAAAAATGAAAATGCTCCAGGGACACACACACACACTCTACAGTCTCTTATTTTCTACATTAAATCTCTGCCACCCAGTGCTCAGAGACCATTGTGGAAGAAGGGTGGAAAGACTTTAAGAGCCAGGTGTGATAGATATGAAATGGAGTCTTCAAGTCACCTTGAAACTTGCTCTTGTGACAATGTGACAGCAAACACAAGACCCATGCCACCTCAAACCAGACAAAAATCCAGCACAGAAGTGGGAAAAATGGGTAAGAAATCCCAACCTTAGCAGAGGAATTACTGGCAACTGATCAGTGCTGGGAAAGGAAGAGTTGTTCTCCTTTAAAGGAGTGACACTAGATAGGTTGACCAGGCTCCAGTAAATGGACTTATCCCAAGAGACATCTGGGAACACAGACTTGACCCAATAGGCCTTAACATATATGAAAGAACATAAAATTTGGCAGGGCATATGGGGAGGGGGTGAAGAAGGGGGAGGGTGTCTAAATATGATAAAGATGTATCATGCAAAATGAAAAAAATTCAATAAAAATAAGTAGATACTTACACTTGTAATTCAATTAAATTCTTTACTTGTGGATAAATATGTCTCCCTGATCCATCAATTAAGTAGGACAGAGAAGCATGGCAGAAGTGTATGGGCTTGGGAGTCAGGCAGCCTTGAGTCTAGGTTCTAGGTCTGTTCAATGAGGAACCTGGGTGGTCATTTAATTTTAATGATACTTGTCCCATCTGCAAAACTTGCAGTGTAATATAAATTCTGCAAGCTGGGTGTGAAAGCTGAATAGATTGCACCCAGTAGAACAGAAGTGGGAATATAGCAAATATTCAATGAAAGCTCATTTCCAGTGATGTCCACTGGAGTGGCGGGAACCAAGCCTCTAGGCTCCGTGGTGGAGCCCCTAAAACTACCTCACCCCCATCCCTTTTCTTCTTGCTTTCTACTCTTGAGCCACATCAACTTTGTTCCGGCTCTACACAGGTCCAGCAGGTTCTGTGTTAGGAATTTTGCCATTATCTAATTCCTCTTCTTAGAAAGACCTGTCTATTTCCATAGTTGGCCTCTTCTAGATGCTTCATATTTAGCTCAAATGCCATACTCTTAGGAAAGCTTTCCCTAACCATCCTGTACAATGCACCCGTCTCCTTTGTCTTTTCTTTGTAGCCCAAATCACTGGGGGAAGTTCCTGTGCTATTTCCTAATTTCATGACAATTTTTTCCCCAAACTATACCATGCAGGCAACAAGAAGACACGGATCAGATCTATCACAACCAGCCCCAGCAGTACATAGTATACAGAGGACCCTTGATGACTAACTGATGATGCATTAATGAACCTGTAACTACCATAGGTACCACAATATAAGACAATGTCTGCCGGTGATCCAAAACCCTGTTGGCTACATAAAGACACTGGGGAGCAGTTTCCTAGGTAAACTGAAAATAAATCAATCTTCTTCATATTTTAGCCTCAGGTGACAATTTCCCACTCTGGGACTTTCCCAAAAGAACAAAGTTACTCATGAATACAGCTCTATGTATCCCTGCCTTACTAATTTCCCTTCTGAGTAGCAACACTTTTAGATGTTATCTTCTTAGATAGAATACTATTCCAGTTTGATTTCAAATATATTATAAGCAGTTATTGTATTTTTTTAAAATAAACATGTTAGAGTGTCTTTGGAGACTCTGGTGGCTGAGAGGATCAGGCATCGCTAGGCCCTTGACACTGACACAGCCAACACAACCTACTTGGACTTGGCCTCGTCCCATTTCTTATTTCTTCTGTCCCCTCTTTTATCTCAATAGGGACTGAACAACAACAAGATAAGACAAGCAATACCTTCCTGGGTGATTATAACACATCCTGGGTGGTGTCATAAGGCATAAGAAGTGCAATAATCCCCAAATCCCACAGAGTTTTGTGACCTTAATGTAGTTGACTGTCTGCATAACGAAGAGAAAGCCAGCTGTGTGTGTTTACCGGACACTACAAAGGTGAGTGTGGAATGTTATTATCACCCCATCAGTAAGCCTGGAATGTGTTCAGAGTTTGAAAAACACCATCCTGGTTTATGTTCTAGTGTGAAGTCAATTCCTGTGCTTGCTCAGTCCTGGATTTCCTATGATTTATTTAAACTACTTTGGTCCACTGAGACTATGATGTGAAAATAATCAATTGAAAAATATGTACGAACAATGCATTGTGCATAAGATGTAAGTGCTCAAGTTTTATAGGCATCAGAATTAAATATTAATACTTAACATTTATGGAGCCTTTAGAACACGCCAAGGACTTTAGCGTGGGGTTAGTTTGTTTAATTGTCAGAATACTAGGAGGGCAATACTATTAACGCCTTCATTTTACAGATGAGGAAACTGAGGCTTGATAGCAGAGTTAGGAAGTTCACTCGAGGTCTCACACATCTACCAAGGAACAAACTATTGTATTAACCTGGGTTATCTCTGTCTTGTAGAACTCAAAATTTTAACACTGAACCTTTTTGCTTGGTTCAATATCTTATTCTACCACATATATGCTATGACTTTGGATCGCTAGTCCTCACTTTTCTAAGGTGGAAGATGACTGTGATGATTGTTTGGTGTGGGGTTCATAAGCAGAGTACTTGGCTAATGACAGACAAGTACTTCATGAATGATCATAATTACCCATCCTCACTACTTCATGTAAAGCTCAATTTTCATTTCAACTATGGAAGACTTAAAGGCACAGGCTTCCTTTGAATGGCTGTCCATACAGTTGGAAGACAACACAGGCAACACAAAAGGAGTTATACGAGAGAAAATGGTCAATTGTAGATTATTAGCAACAGGAACATGATACTAAAGGCTTTGTTTATCCTCATATAACTCCCATCAGTCTTAAAACATATCATTACTTCCTATTTGCAAAATAACCTGAAAACCAAGAGGTGGTCTTTTTCAAGGTCCTATAATGAGCCAAGGGCAATTTCGTCTAAAGCCTGCATTTTCTTTACTTCCTTATACTGTGTGTATACTGTGCTTCATGGTCATGGGAACTCAAAGATGAAGGAGAACTGTAGGCCAAAGTAGAGGAGGAATGTTTGAGAAAGAGCAAGGACTGACTGGAAACTCCCGTAGAGTGTCAGGAGATAGAATACCATCATCAAAGGAGAATTTCAGTCTGTGGGGAAAAGGCGGACGGAGAAGGAGGAAAACAGGAGGGAAGATAGTGGAATCCGAGGAAAATGAGAGCAAAAGGGTCTTAAATGCTAAGTTGTGGTCTTTGGGTCACATTTACAAATAACTGAAACAAAGAGGTTTTACATAGGGCAGGGAACAAATACAAAAGTGTCTTTGGAAATAATTCATGCAGATGGAGAAGGCACTTAGGATAGTTCTCAAGGAAGTCAGGCAAAAAGAACAGAAGCAAGAACACAGCCTGAAGATAAATGCAGATGAGCTACTACAAAACAGGTCCTCGGTGGGCCGGGACAGGCTTCTGATGTTTAGGGGTGCTGGGAGATTTCTTCCCATGCATGAGCATAGATATGTGGTATGTGGAGAGTGGCCTGAGAAGAATTACTGAGCAACTGTACTGCTCTTTACAGACTTAAACCATGCTTAGAGTCATCGCTGTTTGTAAATCACCTACAGAAATGATCTTTTCTCAGTTTATTCGAATTAATGTGTCCTTCCAGATGTCATTAGAAAAATTAAAGCAATAGGAGTGAAGGTGGGACAAGGATGAGCTTCCATCTTGGGGAAATCAGCAGCTTTTATTGCCAAAGATTTCCTGGGATGCATCAAGCACGCATAGGTGTCTTGAGGTCTTTGGAAAATGATGGACAGAATTGCAGTCTTTTAGCCTCATCTTAACACCAACAGGTGAACATCAGCATATGCTTGCTGCATTGAAAATGAGACCTCACATTCTCTCTTTTCAAAGGAAACTTATAGACTGAATTATCAGAGCCCAGATGAAATCCGGTTAATAGCTGAAATTGCTGTTTTCTTTAGTGTGTTGCCTTATCTCTTTTTAACAAGCCTTACTTACTAGGGTAATTGTGCTGAATTCAATCCATTATCTATGGATTAATTCATTAGGATGGCTTAAACTTTGGGAAAATGGATGGGTTTTAACAGTCCTCCCCTCAATTCCACAAATTGACACTGTAAAGCAAGTCTGTGCCATTTTTATGGAGGCTCCACTTCATGAAATAAAAATCAATGAAGACATTTCCTTTCCAAGTCCCCTGTCATCGTTTTGCTCTTTGGTTGCACAGGAAGCCTTTGGGTAAAAGAAGGACAACTCTAATCAGTAAGAAAGTCATTGTCTTTGGGAAGTGTGAACAATGCCTTACCACGTGGCAGCCCCTGGTGTTTGGGCCTTCGGGGATGGCATACTGCCATCCAAGCAGACAGTCCTTTTTGGTGAAGGGGCTCAGTCAGAAAAGCACCTAGCTATCTGAGGTTTTTCTGAGAGCAAAATAAGGTTGGATACCATGAGACCACAAATGATTCACCCTTTGCTTGATGCTGTCCTCTTCCATTGATTTTAAATGGTAGATAGATTAGGTTACATTCAGAAGTAGTTACAAATACTGTTCTAACTAGCTTTATCAGAATCACCTGGGGTCTTCTATTTTTATTTTTATTTATTATTTTTATTTTATGTGTATGATTGTTGTGCCCGCATGTAGGTAAGTGCACCTGTGTTGTGCAATGCCCGCGGAGGACAGAAGAGGCTGTTGGGTTCCCTGTAACTGGAGTTATGGACGGTTGTTAGCTGCCTTGTGGGTGCCGGGATTTGAACCTGGGTCTTCTGCAAGAACAGTCAGTGTTCTTAATCACCGAGTCACCTCTCCTGCTCCCACCTGGACTTTTAAAATGCAACAATTTCCAGGGACCCAGTCCCTAGAATTTATCATTTAGTAGATCTGAGCTCATGCCCAGAAATTGTTATTATTTTTAAAAAAAAAAAAGCTTCAGGTGAGTCATATGCAAAACTCGAAGCTTAAAAGCCATAAACCAAATCATGTTTCTTTTTTCTACTTAAAAAACATCACTTAACCAAATGAACAGGGAGGACTGGAACTGTTCATACACAACACTAGTTAGTCAATGGGCATAAGTTTATTAAGTACAACAATCAATCTAGAAAGTCATGATAGAAAGACAGCATGAAAATTAAGGAGGTATTACACAGCCTGAGATTACACATACCTGAGGAATCTTGACCCCCACAGCACCCTTCTGATCCCACTAGAAACAAATTGTTAAATGCATGGATATCATAAGACTTAAAAAAATATGGTTATTGTATCTAAACTTCATTCTAAAGGCAAACCCTGATCATTATCATTTGAGTGTTGGCTGGACTCAGTGACTTAATTCTGAGGAGCAAAATGTGGCAGAAACAACAGCAGATCCTAGGCTATATCACAGCACAGATTTCATCTTCTAAGATGGGAGAGCAAGCTAGCATGGCACAGGGAAATTAATACAATTGTAACTAAACCACCCAGGAAGAAGATTCATCAGCCCCAGGGTCTTAGTTTATGTTATGCTTCTGAAACACAATACCCTACAGAGTGTGTAACTTACAAAGAAAATTATTTATTTATGACATTTGCGGAGGTAGACAGTCCCATGATCCAGGGACTCATATCTGCTGAGACCTTCATGCTGCATCATCCAGTGTAGGGAAGAAGGAGACAGAGGGAGAGAGAGAGAGAGAGAGAGAGAGAGAACGAGAACAAGAGGGGACTAAGCTTTCTTTCATGGTAATTAACTCTGATAACTAACCTACTCTCATAATAAGTGCAATAATCCATTCACAAGAGTAGAGCCCTCCTGAACCAATAACCTGTTAGTATCTCACTCCTCTATACCACTGCTTTGGGAATTAAGTTTCCAACACACAAAGTGTAGGGGCATATTGCAGTCACAGTAGTCAATAAAACCTTTGGTTGATTTATTCTGGGCAGATATCTTGAGTGTAGCCTTATGAACAGCCTTGAGCCAGAACCATCCAATTAATCCATTCTCCGAATTCCCAACCCAGAAAATAAGTGCATGCATTATGAAGTGTTTATGTTGTTTTAAACCATGATGTTTAAGGTAATTTGTTACAGAGCAATAGATAATTGATGCATCTGAGAAGGCGTTCCTTATTGAACTTACCACTGTTTCTGCCTCTACCTCTGTTTATTCCTTATCTGAGGTACATAGGCACATGAAATTATCACACAAATCAGTAAATATTTCATAACAAGTAGGCCTTATTATAAGAATAGTCTCTAAAAGTCTTGGTAAGTAGTATTTAAATAATAGCATTAAATGTTTTCAGTGAAATGGTCTGTGTTAATAAAATAATTAACATTAACATGAACTAAAAAATATATCTGAATCGTAGACTACAACCAGAAAAGTCTTGTATTTTACAAAGACACATCACAAAACAGAATTAAACTTAATAACAGGCAGTTGCAGTAGCAGGATACAAAATCAACTTAGTCCATGCTTCCCACTTTTAAAAGAGCAAATTTGGAACAACAGTGGTGAGGCCCAGCGCACAGCTGATGAAGATGAATACCAAAAGTCAGAGCCTACACTCTTGGTGAAAAGGCAATTCAGACTGATGGTTCAAGGAATGGGAATGAGGGGAAAAGTGGATGTGGATCCAATGAAGAGGACAGACAGTTTCTTCAGGTATCAAGGTGGGTCTGAAAACAAGAAGCATGTATGATAGAGCTCTTATTATGTTATATATGTATAGATAAATACTGCAGCTAAGCAGGTCACAGACATATTCCGTTATTCCTAGATTGTCTTCTTATGATGCATTCTTGGGCTAAACAGCACCAACAATCCTAGTTCAAGAAAAGCTCCTGGATCCAAGTATCTGAGGCTCAGAATGCTCTTCTCAACTGGAAGAAAAAACTGTTTCATCAGGAGTTTTGTCTTTGGGAGTGTAAGATGTATGGCAGATTACTGGTAGCAGATGGAACTTACCCAGCTTTTAAATAAGTACTGATATCTCTGAGAGGAGACAGACTTGTACTAGTCTGTAATATGGGGTGAGGAGGAGAAAAACTAAATGAAATAAAATTATTTTGTACTATCAAATATATGCTGCAGGAGCAACAACACACACACACAGACACACAGACACACACACACACACACCCCTAACATACAAATCAATACCCCTAACATACAAATCAATGACTAAGACATGTAATCGAAGCTCACATAGCTAACACAGAGCATCCTTACCAGGCAACCAGGTATATACAGTTTAACACTACCAACATCATCAACATATGCTAACACAACCAACATTCAGTCAACACAAATGCACCCCTTAAAAGCAGTTGCCCAAGCCAAAAAAAAAAAAAATATATGGAAGTGTTGTGTTGCCCAAAAGTATCACCCTCCTGGGAAGGGACTTATTCTGAAGAGAACGTGTGAGTAGCCAGGGGTGAGGCTAGTGCCGGTAGCAGGGAACTTGCTTATTTAAAGTCATTAAAATCCATTAATTAAAAAATGAAGACAAACAAAAGGAATCCAATATGCTGAATACTCAAAATCTTGCCCATGAAGTAATGTGTAGAATGACAGACTTGAATCATATTAGCAGTTGTGGGCGTGAGGTTAGGGAGGAAAGTGAAACTGTTCAGGTTAAATTCTCTAGAGGGGGAGAATCTGAAAACTAAAATACTCAAACAACAACAATAAACATCTCCCATGCTCTTTGAAATGACAAGAAGAAACCAGATGAGAAGGGAACAGGGCCTCCCTGGTAATTTTTTGTTAAATTCACGTCATTAAATAAAATAGGACAACAAAAATAATAATTAACAGAACATAGAATTACAAAATAAAATCAATGCCATTTCTGTTTTAAAAGAAGAAAGCAGACTTTCAAAGCAATTGGCTTTAGGGGGAAAAAGAGCCCTATTTGATGGTTCTACCATTTTATACAGAATGTAATAATGACATTTGATTTTGATGGGTGTTGTCAAGATTTTCAGAGAAATATGTGATTTTTTAAAAACTGCCTTTTATATTTCTCTCACATAAATATACACACCCATATATTTTGCATTAAAAAAATCAACCAAATAAAAAGCAGGTAGTGGCAAAGGAAATTGATGAGAAAATAAGGATGCAGCTTTGACAAGGCAGTGAAAGACGCAAACATCCGAAAGGAAAAATCAAAACAAACTTATAAAGTGAAGAAATTTCTACCCTCCCAATTTCTACTCTAAGTTGAAATATACATCGAACAAAAAACTCCTAAACCATGCCTACGCTTTTGGCTAAAGGTCTGTCATTTTCTGTGGAGACAGTACTTTACACAATTGCCTTGCGTGCAAATGTGAGGGATATTTAAAGAAACGATGAAGTTGGAGCCGGCCGCCACTCATTCACACTTGAACGGTGTGGGAGATGGGGAGAGAGCAGCTGATTCTCTCTAGAGACTGAAGGGGAGAGCAGCAGAACTTAAACTGTTGCTAGTGTTTGGATAGAACTTAATCAGAGCTCCAAGTTTAATGCATCAGAACTTACTGTTCATCAAGTTCTTTTTTCTTTAATCACTCTGGTTTGGTCTTTGTTTTCATTTTGGGGTTTTGGTGGGGGGTTGGAAGAAGGATAGGAAGCAGAATTTTCAGTCTTCAGCACCTGATATTCTTTTTTACTTTAAAAAGCATTATTTTGATTTAAAAATTGTGTTCATGTATGTGCATCTGTGTGTGTGTGTAAGTACACGGAAGTGCAAGGGTCCAAAGAGGACAGAGACAGCAGATTCCTAGAAGCGGGAGTTACAGGCAGCTGTAGATGATGGGGATGGAGCTTGGGTCCTGTGCAAAGAGCAGCACACGTTGTTGAGAGCTGAGCGGTCTCTTCAGTAGTACTCCCCTTCTTCTTTTCCTTTTTTATATTAAAAATCAAATAAGTGGAATGTAACAAAACTAGAAATATAATTAAGTTCCCAATTTCACTCAGTTTTCTTGAATTAGTACAGATAAATTGTTGAGTATGTTAAAATGACATCTTTATATAATCTATTAGGATCTTGTATATCAGCCTGAAGAGATGGTTCAGAAGTTAAGAGTTTTTGTTGCTCTTGCAGACAACCTATGTTTGATTCCCAACACTGACATTAGGGGGCTCACAACTCCCTGTAACTCTAGTTCCTAGACATTCAGTGGCCTCTTCTGGCCTTCACTGACACCTGGATGTACATGTACACATATATATGCTCAGGCACACACACATACACAGAAAAAAAAAAGAATAGATCTTTTTTAAAAATCGAGTATAAGAAACAGGGCCAACACATGACTAAAGGTCAACACATGCCCACTTTCAGTAGGTGACTCTCATGCATACATACTTACATTAACCAAAATACTCTTGCATTTAAGAGGGTGATAGTAGTGTGCAAACTTCTGGTGGGAAGGAAGGTGAAGACAGTTCTCAATTTTCCTCTACATTAAAATTACTTAGGAAATTGTGTTGAAAATGTGCACAGCTCCAGCATCAGAAGTTTGGTATTTAAAATCTGTGGGGGACGCCTGGGGAACACATTTTAAAAGAGGCATCTCTAGGTGATTTTGACAGGTGACCCTTGACCACACTGAGAATAGCTCAGTTTACCAACTATGCTGGCTAATTAAACCGATGCATTAGGTACTGTCCCAGAGACACCCAAATGTGGAGGTAACGTTTTCTTTCATGAGCACACAATGTTACGGAGTCTTCTTGTTTTCACATGACTTTACTTCTCTTCTTGACCTAACCAGGAGGAGGAAGTGGAGGGCATATTCCAGGCTCCTCAGCAGTGATTCTGAATGAATACTCTTACCATCTATGGCACAGAAAGTAACAATGACTTGGCTCCTACCTACTGGTCCCACTATCTGCGTGACGGTCCTGGTCCACTGGTCTCAAGGTCTTTGAATTTGATGTGCTTCCCTCCGTACTTGATATGACTTCTTTCAGTCCTTCAGGTTCAGGTCAAACATCACCACCTATGCACAGATTTCTCTGACAGCCCAGTGTACAACAACAACAGCAAACAACCTCCAAAGGCATCACAATTTTCTTCACAGCAAGTATCATTAACTCATATGATCTCATTCATTTTTTATGTAAATATTGCCTAGCTCTCCCCATAAATGCACAGAGACCTTGTCTTTTTTACATGTTATAGACTTTGTCCCCAGTATAATAGTCAATGCCACTTTAAAAATATCTGTTGACCCTGGATACAAGAAATAGAGAAATGAAGCTGAGTTTGAGCTAGACACTTCCTCCCTGCTGCCTAGCTTTCTTAGTGCCAAAGTGCTATGCAAGCTGCTGAGGGAAAAATGTCATCAATGGCTTGACCCAGCTGTAGATTCTACAAACTACAATACCAACCTGCCATGCAAGATGAGTTCATTTGAGCAATAGTGGAACAATAGTTCTGGGGATAGCCAACGGACCTCTGGTTGGATTTGCAGCCCCTTCCACAGAAGGGAATCTATGCTTGGTGCTGTAAACCTTATCAAAAATTCATGTTTGGGAGTCAGGTGTGGTGGTGCACACCTTTAATCCTAGCACTCTGAGGCAGAGGCAGGCAGATCTCTGTGAGGCAAGGCCAGCCTGGTCTCCATAGTGAGTTCTAGGCTAGCTGGGGCAACAGGGAGATCCTACCTCAAAAAAAATAATTAAGTAAATAAATAAAAAAGTAAATAAATGCACAGCTGGGAATGTTATAGACCCTATGATGTTATGTGGGGAATTTATTACTGCTGTAAATTGGCATAGCCTCAAACTGCCTTCTACATACCCATGTACCAATGTACATACCCACATACATACCCATGTTTATACCCATAAACCAGTGCTACTTACTCTCAGTCTTAATCAGAGTAGCTTCTCTTTCTGGTGACTGACAGTGAATACAGAGACTCATGGATGCTCAAGATGCTGAGAATACATGATGGTTGAGTGCTCAGCCTTAGGCAAGACATTGACACTCCCCCCTCTAAGGCTCAGGGAGCATCATGGAAGAGGGCAGAAGGCATTCAAGAGCTGGAGTATAAAGAGAAGGCCTTCAAAATACCATCTTTCTCCCCCCTCTAAGGCTCAGGGAGCATCATGGAAGAGGGCAGAAGGCATTCAGAATAGAGCTGGAGGATAAAGAGAAGGCCTTCAAAATACCATCTTCTGGGTATGGAACAGTCACTGCAATCATTGTCTTAAGCTGTGGACCAACTGATGAACCCATTAGACTCCAATGGATAATTCCAAACGCATGGTCACACAAACGGTCCTCAGTGGGCCATCAAACTCAGTGGGTTACAAAGCAAAAAGACATGATATGGGAAAGGGATTTGTAGGGAGGAGGAGAGGTTGACATGGGTGAAAGAGAGATAGGAGAGGGTAAGGGTGAAAATGATCAGAACATATGTAGACATGCATGAAATTGTCAAAAAATAACGAATTAATAAAAAATGCAATGCAATGCACTGAGATAAAATTAACGCCTGATTGTCAATTTGTACCAATAAAATTCTCTTAAACATTAAAAAAAATATCTGTTGAGCAGATGAAATGTTAAAGGAATATCCAAAGTCTGGTGCATCCTGTCTCTCTTCTCACTTTTTAGTCTTGACATTGGGATCAACAAGAAAATGGATGAATAAGGACTTGGAAGTCTAAGACAGTCATGAATGTAAAAGATCCTCACACTAATATCATCATCAATTATTCAGAACTGGTTGTGTGGAGGCTTCTTTTGCATTGGGAGAGGCTGGGGAATTATTTTCCATTATTTAGGGTTAGGAAAATTGGGAGAAAGAGGGAGATAAAGAATAGCCTTGGATGGTGCTGGAGAGATGGCTCAGCAGTTAAGAACACTGACTGTTCTTGCAGAAGACTGGGGTTTGAAATTGTCAAACCCACATGGAAGCTAACAACTGTAACTCCAGTTCCAGGGGATCTGACAGCCTCTTCTGTCCTCTGTGGGCATTGCACGAGAGGGGCATGCACTTACCTATATGCAGGCATAACACTCATACACATAAAATAAAAATAATAAATATTTAAAAAAAGAATAGCCTTGGATGGGCAGTTACACTAGAGCGCTAAATTTCTTCCAGAATCAAAGATGAGTAACTGTATTTCTCCTTCAAGATTGCATCTCTGCAGAATTGAAAGAAGGGAGAAGGGCTATAAACCCACACCGGAAACTCTCTCGTTTACAAATTTACAAATACTAACATTTCAAGTGAGGCAAAACTAAACTGATACGATATCCTGAAAAGACGAAGCTTTTTCTCTAGTCCATGTTGAAGTTAGTTTTAGAGAAAGGAATGAATAAATACATAAATATCCCAAATCAAAGTGTTTTCCACACATGGGTTGCATTAGACAGATCCACCACAGCATCATCAGAAAGAACTCATAACCACAGTATATTCCCAACAAGTTGGAAAAAAATACAATGGACAGTCTTTGGCCCAAGCATCATGTACTTATTTTAAAAATGGCTTTCAGTCAGTTATGATGGAGGTGGACTGA
>NW_008347571.1:4082637-4106505 GCF_000622305.1 Nannospalax galili | reverse complement strand
TGAAAGAGAATCACTGAAAGTTTGCTTCTCAGGAAATGATGACTTGTTCTCTCTCTCTCTCTCTCTCTCTCTCTCTCTCTCTCTCTTTCTAAGTGCACCCACAGCTGTGCCCTGTCCTCGTGGTACACACAGATTACCATTATTACAGAGACATTTTCCTAATTGCATGTGCCGTTGTCAGATCGGAGGGCAGCTCTGAACAGGCGGCAGATGCTCCAGCTGCCCTGTATAACCAGCCACCCGGCCTGACTGTTGACCTCGAAGAAGGTTAACAGGCATTATTGACTCTTCACATTTGGCCCAACCCTACTCTTACAATACATACATATATTCATTACTAATCACACTTTGCTTCTAGTTCTCCCATAGAAATTTTTCGCTCATTCTATATGCAATGGCTCTGGGTCAGTATGGACCACATTAGAGGGAGTAGAATTTATACCACTTGGATTTTTATCCATCGTGCATGAATCTATCAGTCCCACTATAGTTTTTTTGAAAAGTAGTGGTCATAGGGAAATTTCTTGATAGATCAGTGGGAAGAAGAGCAAAGACAGGGTGAGCAAGTTTTCCTAAGGTGAAGACCAACAAGAGCAACAGAACAGAGTGATGGGTCACAGCTTCCCTGATCTGAGCCTGTCTGAAACACTGCTCTTATAGGTAGGACTGGGACTGTACTAGGTCTAAGCACTTCACATGCATAATTTCATTCTCAGGCCAACCGTGAGAGTCAGTGTCTTATGTCTCCATTTCACAGATAAGGAAATGTAAGTTCAGTGTTTGATTTAGCTCTGAGCTTATTAAGTCACAGAGCTGTTAAAGAATAGCAAGGTGATCCATTCAAACCAGTTCTATTCAAGAGAACATACCTATAACACCCTGTAATTCTGTATTCTGTATTCTATTCTCTAAGTTCAGCATCATAGATGAGGAAACAGGGTCTCCAAATTCTATACCTTATCTAAAGTCAGACTGTTGACTCCTGAAAAGGACTGGAACTTGATATATTTGGTAGTTACTGAGGAAAGGTCAACAGTACATCATAAAATGCAAACAGCTGCACCAGCCTTGCAAGCTGCACGGAAGTCCTTTCACACAGCTACTGGTGATGCAGTATTGATCAATAAGTACAGTGTTGAAAAGAAATGGAACTATCTTGAGCAACTTCACAATAGAAAGGAAAAATAAAACCAAGCAAAATAAGTACATGTAGACTTCTGGAGTTCCTGAAAATGTAGACAACTTCAAATACTTGGCAGCATTTCTGTGTGGCTGGCTCCTTCACAGGACTCAAGTAGCAACTGCCCCTAGAAATGGAACCTTTACTCTCCAATCTGCCCCAGGGATAACCACTTCTGTTGTCCTTTCCTCAACTCAGGAACATGAATGTTTCACTTATTTACCAGAACTGCCTAGGAAGTAAAGCCTTCCCTTCCTTCCCCCTTCCCCCTTCCCTTCTTTAATATATAAACTAACTGCTTTATTGAATATCAATAAACTATACATAAAGTATACAAAATGTTTCCATACAAAATGTTGTTTACAATATAAATACCAGTGTACCTTTAAAATGTAAACATCTTCCTCCCAGACCCACCTGTTGGGCCCCCAAAATAGTTCTGGGAGACACATTGGTCAGGCTGAAAGCACCCCACTTAGCCCTTAACAAGTGCTGGCCATTACTCATGGTCCCTTCTGAGACACTGTTAAACTGCTGTGAAACAGGTGTCACCAGGACAAAGGGGGCTGAAATAGCTTCCCAGGCCCAGAGCCATCTGAAGGTCTGGACACTGTGTCCAGCAACCACCTGACAGGTCATGAGTGCACCTGGGGGTGGGATTATTGCATAGTTTTTGTCCCACCTCAAGGAAGGTGACCTGAGGGTTCCTTGAGGGAGGTAGGGAGTGGGGTCCCCTGAGTGGGGTCCCCTTCCCTTCTCTTCCCTTCCCTTCCTTCTTTTTGAGGAAGGACAAATATACATTTCTATACATGTAAAACACTATTACAGTGCCCAGCAATGAAAGGTGCTTTGTGGGGATGGAAAGAATCCAGAAAAGAGTATGAGAAAGCAGGTCACTTAGCAAAAGGTATAGCTGTTGATTGCCAAGAAGGTAGAGCAACTCCCAGCACCCTCTTCTCAGATGCAGGTGGTAGTTCAATGACTCTAGTTTGCTATATTTATGCACAGACTTAATGAACTTGGAATAAGTAACTCCCACTAGTCACAGACACTGAGTGCATTCTGACGTGCGGCTAAGCGTGTGATGCTCACATGGCTGCACATAAGAATCACTTTGCAAGTGTAACAGAATGCCCACCCTAGACAAAATAAATAAGTGTATCTGGGAATGAGTCCAAGAAGAGGTCTCCAGATGATTCTAATACATCTCCCAGGCTGATAAGCACTCACTGTTTAAGAGGATGAGGGCACAAGTATGAAGCAGAGGCTATCTAGGGCATAGATAGGAACATGTTCTCTGAAGTCAGGCATCCCAGGTTCAAGTGCCAGCTCTTCCACTCACTAGCAACATGGGTGACCCTGGACAAGTGACTTCTCATAACTCCACACTGGTAATTGAATAAAATTAAAATGAGGGACTGCATGTAGGGTGCTTAGAATGCTAATCACTCAATAAATGATAAGTGTATTGTCACGATTGCATGTTGTTAATGGCATGGATTCTCATTTGAGGGACAGGCAATTAGTGATAAACTGTGTCGTAGGCCCTTTAAGTTAGCTGTCACTTCAAGACTTCCTATCCCAAGCACAGCACCACATGGAGGCAAAGACAATTAGTTGGCAATCTCTGAATCCCAGTCCATCACGAAGCACTCAAAAGAACTGATGGAAGCTGGGAAGATGGAGCTGGTGAAGGCATTATCTATACAAACCTGGAAATCTGAGTTTGGTACCTGAAACTCAGGCTAAAAGTTGGATGCAATGACACACATCTGTAATTCCAGTACTCATGCTGCTAAATGGGAGGTGGAGATAGGACAACCAGCTAGAGGCCTGAGGGTCAGACAACCTGGAACGTGCAGTGCAGAGAAAAGAGACTCCCTCTGCCTCAGAAACGACTTCCACTCATGAGTCGTAGCATGCGTGCACATGCCCACCCTTCCCTCCCTCCCCAGTTCAGACACACATAGATATACAAATAGAATAGATAATTAATTAGGGCCCTTTCTCGATAAGGTACAGAACATGCATGTGAAAAATAAATTCACTTTTATTTCCATTTAGAATATATACTGAACATTTGTTATGTACCATTTGTTATGACTTATCTTCCTATTTGAAAATTCCACAATTAAATGCATGGGGAAGACCATATTAAAAGCACAGCATTGGGCTCTGGGGCTAAATAGACCATTATAATATATGCCTCCCTTCTCAGGAGGAGCAGACGTGAGAGGGGAGGAAATTCACGCAGCATACCCAGAGGTGGAAGAACATGATGAATTTTGAAAAGGCTGCTAGGATCTGAGTTTCAGTTATCAAAACTAAATTCATTCAATTCAGATCAAACTTGGATCAATATTTGCTAGTAGAAGGCTAGTACCTAATGGATTAAAACCTACATTAATAATTTCAACATTTTATTTTGAAATAATGTAATGCCTGCAAGAAGTTGCAGCAACACTAGAGCAATAATGTAGCCTTCACCCAACTTCCTCACAAGACCATGTTCATCTGACGTAACTATAGGACGCTATCAAAGCTGAGAATCTGACATTGGTATCCATAATATTAACTCAGCTACAGACCTTATTTTAATGTTACCAGTTTTTACATGCACTCGTTCTTCTGTGTGTATGTGTGCTTTATGTATATTATGAAATTTTATTGCATGTCAGCACAGTAATTTTAAAGTGCAGAGGAAAACATAAAAATATCATCTCAATATGACACAGCTTAGAGAAGAAATAAATGGTAACTTAAAGCTAGAGCACCAACTCCAAAAACAAAATGTTAGAGCAGCAGGGCTCCACCTGAGGTTCAGAGGAAGCCTTATGTAATGTTTACACCAGATTATATCAGAACGCTCAGAATGAGAGTCCCATCTGTATAAGCACAAGGGAGAGGGGTAGATAAGGAAAATGCAAACCCAGATTGCCATCATGGAAGGTTTCCCAAGAAACAAATGCTCAGTGGAAGTCAAAGGCAGGAGAGAAACACATTCGCAAGTATTTGAGGGTGTGGACGTAAATTTACAAAACAAACGTGTCTGGGAAAAATCCGCAGCTCATATCTGCATACATGTGTATGTCTGGGTAACCAAAAGAACGGAAAATGACACTGTTGGCTTCTTCAAGCTCTCTTATCACAGCATAAATCACCTCCTCTTCCTCCCTTGTCTTCTTTAGAAATAGTTCTGAAAACAATTGAAGAACTGCTTTCCTTAATACTGTTACAGGCCTTTAAAGAAATGCATACATGCTCATAATTACAAGTAAGGCATTTGCTATTTTGCATCAGTGGAATTTAAGAAATTAAAAAACCAAAAGGGGGCTTTCAGGAGCACAGCAGAATTGCCTTTTTAATAATAGATTTGGCTCCTCTAATCCATTCTTAATCTAATTAAGACAATGGAAAGCACTGGGCTGCCATCTCAGGAAATGGCAAGGATGCTATAAACCCAGTGTAATAAAGCGGATCAGTTCACACCCCATCGAATTTACTCATAGCCTGAATAACCGTTCTGATTTCCTGTGCTCCATTTTTACAATTTAACAAATGTTTTCATTTGATTTCTACCTCTTCATCTTCAGCTCAGGAACAGGCTTCAGGACTTTCCAGTGCTGGAAAGCGGCTCTAGCTGGAGAAGCAGCACCCAGTGTGCAATTATGGAACCCTACAAATTGATGCTAACATCTCCAATAAGCAAAGATAATAATTAAGTGGTAAACCTTTGGCATTAAAAACAGCAACGGTGTTATTAATACCCAAATGGGCACCAAAACAAACAGCATTGATGGAATTTAATTAAATGATTTTATGATTGTGTATTCTTTGCAAGCTCAGATGATTAGTCTGGTTATCCTTGGATGAGCATTTAAATCTGGAAGCTCAGATCAAATCTAATGGCCTTTTGTTCAAATATTTCTTAGGGAAAAAGGTTTTTTTTTTATAAAAAGTTGAAATGAATGAAGGAGAAAAAAGTTGAACTGGTTTCGGTTTCTATTTCTACCACAAAATTAGGAAATCTTAAAAGGGTGGTCATTTGGAATAATTGGGCAGCTTTTCTTGCCTTTATTTTTATTCATACGTGATGGCTAATGCTGTGAGAAAAATGTGCAATTTGTTGTCCCACTTAATTATAATTAAGGCATTCTGACTATTCAATAATTGCACTGTAGGTTCTAATGTATATACCATGTCACATGCCCGAATCACTCTCTTTCCTCAGTACCACATTTGAATTTGTAAGACCAACAAAAAGCATTGATTATAATCTGAAATTATAACATAACCGAGGAACCGTCACCATTTATTTTTGCAGAGGCAAGAAACACAACATAGAGCAGAAATGGGTCAAGGAGTCTCGTCTCGGCATTAAGGGTCGACTACTCACTAATTACACTGTCAAAGGCAAAACAAAACAAAATCTCCCAATCAACAACAAAATAACACATAGGTTTCAAAAGCTACAATTTCCCAATCAGTGAGACCAGAGGAGGATAATCCTTAAGTAGCCACTAGTACTAGTCAGTGAGAGAGAATCACAGTGATGAACAAATATTTCTAAAGATAAGGGGGGAAATTCACCCCACATCATGCCATTTGGAATAACAGGATGCTCCAAAATGGAAATGATGCTGCAATAAAAATTTGTTCCTGTTGAAAAAGTGAGAATGTTTATGAGTATTGTTAAAACTCCATGCAGTTCTCATAAATTCTAATTCTACAGTAGATTCCTTGTTTGAAAAAACAAGACTAACAGGAAGCTCATACCTCATGAAGGCCTTGGGGCTTACTGTATGGAGGAATGAAATGGAAAAGGGGGATGAGGGAAGCCACATTACCTTTAAGACCCACCGACTGCTATGGGATCAGCCTAGATGTGATTTGCCTTAGTTTTCCCAGAAATAGCTTGTTTGATCACACAGACCACATTCCTTAAGGTGGTCACATGTCCCTAGTGATTTTCCTACGTCTTTCTTCCTCGTGCAACCAGAAAAATCACAAATCTGAAAAATCTTCCTTTGATTTTTGTGGTGGTTTGACTGAAAATGTCCCCCATAGGCTCCAAGTATTTGGACATTTTGTTCCCAGATGATGGCACTGTTTTGGGAGGTCTTAGAAGGTGTGGCTATCACTTGGGGTGGGCTTAGAGAGTTCTTAAGCCTTGCGATCTTCAGGTGCCCTCTTGCTTCCTGTGCCTGCTTGAAGATGCCTAGGCCCCCGGCCCCACACCATGACAGACTGTTATTCTGTAATTCCCCTGGAACCGGAAGCTCAAATAAACTCTTCCTTCTGTAAGTTGCTTTGGTCAGTGTTTCTACCACAGCAACAGAAAAGTGACTAATACAATTTCCCACAATCCTTTGCCTATGAATCCAATCTAAAAGTGTTTTCTACTAGCCTCAAACAAAAGTACAATGTTTCCGCTCTTGTACTGGTTAAAGGCTCTGTCCTTTACCCTTTTCTTTGTAAGTGAAAATGGTAGAATAATTTAGAGAAGTTAACCAAAGCTCAGCAAACCAGCCACTTGGCTTCCTCTCTTAAGTTGCAAACACTTCCCCACCTGTTAGTCACGCTTTCTGTCCTGTGGGAAAATATGACAGAACAACATAAGGGCAAGATTTACTTTGGTTCATGTTTTCAGAGTGTTGTAGTTTGAATATGAAACGTCTCCCATA
Source organism: Nannospalax galili (assembly GCF_000622305.1). Lineage (NCBI taxonomy): Eukaryota > Metazoa > Chordata > Mammalia > Rodentia > Spalacidae > Nannospalax > Nannospalax galili. Next base: position 4,099,641 of record NW_008347571.1, on the reverse strand, counting down.
GGCTCGTGTGTTTAAACAGTCTCTAGCAGCTGGTGCTACTTGGGGAGGTGTGGAACCTTTAGGCCATGGTGCCTCGCTGGAGGAAGGGCATCACTGGAAGGGGGTACCTTAAGGTTTTATCATCCACCTCCACTTTCTGGTCACTCTCTGCTTCTGTTCATCATTGCAGATGCAATGTGAGCAGCCTGCTTTCTGCTCCTGTCACCATGTCTTTCCCAAATGTCCCCTCAAACTGTAAGGCAAAGTAAATCCTTCCTTTCTTTTTTTCATTTTTAATTTTTGGTTACTGAGACTTTCATACACGAGTACTCCGTTATTTCCATAACTCCAAGTACTCCACCAACTCATCCTGTGTCCCCCTAACGCACTTTTAAATTGTTTCTTGTCAGGTGTTTTTGTCACAGCAATAAGAAAAGATGTGAGTACACAGAGGTTTCTGTCCGTGGTGGGTTGGGTCCATAATTTCCGGGCTGTGATGAGGCAAAGCTTTGTAGTAAAGTTGATCACTTCCATTTCCTGAAAACAGTGGAAGACTGAAAGGGACCAGTGAAAGTTCTAGCCTCCTACCTCACATACAAAGTGATCTAATTTCATGCCCAAGCTCTATGTCCCAAAGCCTCCACTAACCCCAAAACAGCACTACCAGGTGGGGATGAAGCTTTCAAATGCAAGCCTCTTGGGGACACTTAATATTCAAACCATAATATTACATGGTCTTGACAGGTAAAAATGTAACCTTGAACAACTCTTTTGGTGATGGTTGGCCTGGATGCAAAATATTTTGAGAAACTGAACTGTGTTTGAAGTAACAAAATGGCCCCTGTGGGAAAAATGGCCTGTAGACAGGTACTGTTTATTCCACTCAGAGTTCATTCAGGTTTTGATTTAGTTAATGTCATTTTGAAAGAGTGAAATTTCTCCTATCTGATGCTATGTGTGTGTGTGTTTTGAAGCAGAAGACTGAGTTCCCTCGGGCATGATCTACTGTTGCCAAGGAGCAGCAGGTGCCTATCAGGCTGCTCTGATCATGCCATTTATTTGTCCATAAAAGAAGCAAATTCATGTGAGTGACAGACCTGATAAGTCTGGATGCAATCTAACAATTAAAAAACCTGACTTCTTCTTTGATTATCAAACATGATTTTGGCACTAAATTAAGATAAAACTGTGAAGTTTCTTTATTCAGAGCCATATAGGGTTTGAAAATCAGTTATTTTCCCACTTCTGTTTTGAAAACAAACTTAACAGGTGTTTACCTATTGGCATCTTCTTTAAAGCCGTGTTCAACATGTGACACTAACCCCTATGCATGTGCACAAAGCCTATTTTCCTCTTCCTGGTGGAAAACTAGGAAAACGTGTGAAGATGAGTCCGCTTTCAAAACCAACAGACCAGTCTAGACAAGGCAAAACTCCACTCTCTGTGACCTTGGATATAGTGTTTTCGTGGCTTATCTTTCTGTGGATGAGAACCAGTTGACTTTTGCTGTCATTGTACTGAATAATGGCTGATGTTAGGAAGTGTTAAGTTCAATTTCCACTTTTTGCAGATGGACAAGCTGTCCTGTTTTTGTCATTTACTACATGTTTGTCCAAACAAGACAAACATCCTTTGGAGCCCCCATTTCTTCATTCATAAATGAGCAATGATATTGCCATGATTCACCTCATTGGGTGGTTGGAAAATCAGTCAGACAGCATCTAGCACAGCCTCTAAACAAAAGGAACCTAAGGTCACTGGATACAGATTATCCTCATAGCAACCCTGTGAGGTAAATAATACCATTTAGATGTTATAAATAAGAATATGAAGGAACCTGGATATTAAGTGAATTGTTTAGTGTTTATTAGTAAGCAATGGAGTCAGCACTTGAACATGTAAAATCTTATATTAGATTATGAGTTTTTAAGCATTACATTCCTGTTTTGTGCTCTTCATACAGCACATAATATGTAAGGTATTAACTTTAGTAATAATATTTTTCTAATCAGACCAGACTCTCCTATGCACATCTTTACCTGCTCAGATGTGTCAGCAGGATTTTTTAATTCACAATTTCTCTGCCTTAGCTGTAGTCCAAAATTTGCAATTATATACCTAGAGCAAATGTATTTATTTTTATTGCTGGAAACTTTCCAGTGGACACTTTTGTTTCTGAATAAGCCTCTTGAAGATTTTCCAAATGCCACCATCTGGAAAACCTTAGAGTTGAACGCTGCCACACTTGTCGTCTGATGGTCTCATGTCATCTAGAGGGGTCAAAGAGAAGTCACATATTAAAGTTCCCCTCAAAACATTCCGTACATCAAGAATGTGCTACATAAATGTAGCATGCTTGTAGTCAATGTATGATAACAGTTTGTCAAATACAACTCACTGAGTCCTATTGAAATTAATGAAGGGTGTAAAAATGACAGCTATCTGACATATTTCAAATCTCAATTTGACATTTACAACCTTTTAAAGTTATTTTTAAATGCAGCAGTTTTTTAAAGATGTATTGAATATATCACACGCCACTAAGCCACTGTTGGATGATCAGGTTTGTAGCCATGGAAATTAACACAGGGCCATACTCTCCAGCCTTTCAAACAATCATGCGATATGCCTATCTGCAAAGGAAACAAGAAATGTACCTTATGGAAAATTAAATGAATACCATCTTCTCATCTTCCGTGGGGGCGGGGAACGCAGAGTACAAGTTCATTTGGGGGAGTAGGCTTGCTTAAGCTTAATAATGGAGGGAGTAGAGGCAGACAGCTCTGGATGGTGAATACCAGATCTACTTGGGAAGTCATGGTGGTGCTATGAGCTATGTATGAGAGAGCATGTGTGTTTGTGAATGCATGTGTCTGTGGTTGGGGGAAGCAATGGGAATAAACAGGCTCAAACATTGGGAAGTTGTGTCCCAGTCCTGGGCTGTAATTGTAAATTTCTAAATTTTTTTTTACAGTAAATGAAAGTGACACTATGACCTCATTTTGTATATATACAGTAAAATAAACACTGAGCAAAATTCGTGGGCAGAAATATGGATGACCAGAAGTAAATGTATATGAGGTTGCCTCCAAGTATTTGATATGATATAAGATATAAACGGTTACCATTTTCTGTGGTCTGAATACTTATGCCCCCAATTCATGCATTTAACCTCATATGCAATATGATGGTACTAGGAGGTGGGATTATGGTATGAAGGGAAAATCCTCCCAAAGAGATTAGAGTCCTTACCAAAGAAACTCAGGGGAACTGCCTTATGGCATGAAGACACAGCAAGAAAATGCCATGGACAAGTCAGGAAGTGGACCCTCCCCAGACACCAACTAGCCTTGTGCCTTTATCTTAGACTTCCCAGTCTCTAAAACTATGAGAAATCAATTTCTGCTACTTAAAATTCATCCAGCGCAGATTTTGTTGTAACAGCCAGAATAGACTAAGCCATCATTCAGTCTCTCTGTTAAATCTCCTCAAACCTTCTTATTATCTAGATGGTGCTGACCAAGTTCCCCCTTCCTCCTGTCAAGGACATCCCAACACAACACTGCTGCCCTCGCTACTGGAAGACACAGAGGTTGGGTGTCAGACAGGGACTCTGGCACCTCCTGGATGCAGTCCTAGATGAAGTTGCTCCACTTTTTTCCAGCAGGACCCTGGAGTTCAGAGAGTTATTCCTTCAGTCAGACCAAGTGGGCCCTAAGCACAACCACCTTTGTTTCAATCATATAAACTTCTTGGCTCTGGTTTATACAGTACAGCATGAAAGGAAAATTGCTTCTAAGGAAACAAAAGTTAGGCATAGCAGCAACATCAAATGCCTCTGTGATTCGAAAAGAAAGAGTTACAGGATCCCCAGACCACTGAGAATAAGACTGTATGATTCAAATTCAGGAAATAGGGATAATAATGGTTAGAAGGTGTTTGCGAAGATAGATGTTTTGAAAAGGTTGGCAAAAAGCAGAGGACTATTTCTGATTAAAAAAAAACTCATTGTAACCAACAGAAGACCCTGGTTCCTTGGTCTTTTCAAGATTTAGTCCAATGCTGGGACATAGTAAGTGTGATGAATGAATATGCATATGAGCAATGTTCTTTTGGATTACAGAGGGATTAATACATGGAATTCCTGGCTTAGGGATTGAGAATGTTGTAGTGAAGAGTGAATAACAGATCCATTTCCTGCAAAGAGGTCAATGGCAGTCATTAAGACACCCAATAAAAGAATGAGATTATGAGAATCCAGAAATATTAATCCAATATTTCATATACAATAATAAAGCAACCAACATTTAGCAAGTGCTTCATCCAACTTAACACATCTTAAAAGTATCACTCTACTGCATTACAGCACATAAAACAGCAAATTGCAAGAAGCCATGACAGTGTGATATAGTAAGAAGTGGACGCTTTATCTCTGCCCCAGGGATCAAGCACAGAGCTCTTAAAACCTCTGGAATCTCCAGTATCTTTCATGTGCTGATGAGATGACTTGTGGTTGAGGAACTAGATGGCTTCAGAATGGAGACTGGTACCCAGAAATACCAAGGCAGGATCAGGGGAATGGATGGCTCAGCCACGCAACCCAACTTCTGAGAATGGAGGAAGGCATGAAACTTGGTTAATGGCCTATGATGTAATCAAACATGTCAATGTGCAATTGCCTTCTTGAAAGTCCTAAAGGGCGCAGGTAAGTTCCGTACTGCTGAAACGTAAGGGTGTACACTGAGGCTCGCAGCCCTTTCCTTCCCATTCCTTGTGCCTGCATCTTTCTTATCTGGCTAGTCATCTGGATTCTTTGTAATTTCCTGTATAAGTGAATAAACATAAGCAAATTATTGTCCTGAGATTTCTGAGCTGCTCTAGCAAGCATTCCAAACCCAAGGGTGGGACTGTAAGATTTCCAGTCTTTAGCCGGTTGGCTGGAAGCACAGGTATTGCCTGGCGTTGCAATTAGCATCTGAATCGGAGATAGTATTGTGAGACTGAACCCTTAATCTGTGGGATCTAACATTCCCTTCAGACACTGTCAGAGCTGATTTGCAGGAGCCCATTTGGTGTCTACTTAAGAACAGATTATTTACTGGCGGGGAGAAATTTCTGCACATTTTGATGACTAGAGGTGAAGTCTATATGAGGACCATGTGAAAGTAGGAAAAACTATTTTTTATCTATGTCCTCAACAAGCAAAAAGGATCTCTGACTGGGCTACTAAGATGCATTAGCAAGCACTGTCAAGTCCAACAAAACAATCCTTTTTGAAGAATCACAGATTCTTAACTTCAGACTAACTACTATTTGTAATGTACTCTGCCATATAAAGTAAGTTCACATCCCAGAACTCTTTCCCTACTTTATAAATATTTGTTTTTAATTATGTATGTGTGTGTATCTGTGTGTGGCTATGTACAAGTGAGTGCAGGTGTCCATGGAGATCAGAAGAGGGTACTGGATTGCCTGGAGCTGAAGTAACAGGCAGTTGAGAGCCACCTGACTTGAGTGAGTATTGGGAAATGAATTCAGGTCCTGTGTAAAAGTAGACACTGGTAATGGCTGAGCTCTCTCTCTAGTCCCTTCTTTCCCTAATTTCTAAATTAAAACATTACCATTCTTAGGCAAAGAATAAAGGCAAATTCATATAGAGTAATGAAAGAGGATTTGGGGAGAAGAGAAAAATAGCTTTGAAACAGAGTTATCAAGCAGCAATGTATGGTCATCACAAGAATCACTTAAACAAGTTAAATGTTCTTTATTGGGTATCTAAATATTATTGATACTGCAGACTTTTGATATAGACTAGTAATATGACTTCACCTGTGGAATCCAGGAAAATAACCTTTCCTATTTGTGGTTATGCACTAAGATGGGTTAGTAATAAGTGAATGGCTTACCCCAAAGGTTTCCCATAGTTGGATTATCAAGAACGTGTATGAATGAATGGCACTCAAGGAATAGTGTCAATCATAGCTCCATATGGTACAGAAAGGCTGACAGAAACAATACTACCCACCTCCTTCAGATGACTTCCTAAAATTTAAAGCTAAGGACCGTGTGTTCACTGCCAAACAGCCAAGAATTGTTCCATGCATTTTTGGATTAGCTGATTAAAGTTATAGGTCACCGATTTCCTCAGGTGAAGCATGCTGTTGCCTGTTGACCACATAGAAATAACAGCAGCCACTAGACACCAAAGTCGCCAGCACAATTCGAATTTGTTTCCCTTCTGTGTCTCATTCTCTTCAAACGTCTCCTATGTCTCAGTCACTCCTAAAGCACAAAAGCATTTTCAGGAAGCACTGGACAACCATCCCAAAACTCGTTTTGTTCTTTTGCAAATCTGTAGCCTCCTGTGAGACACAAAGCAACAAGCTCTAGTCCATTAGTATGACAGGTAGTGCTCTTACTAACAACTGCTTTTTACTCCCTCTGACAAATGTGCTTGGTGCCATGGTTGACGTTTGTGTGGTAATCAGGAGTGATGGAGAGGGGACGTCGGCGCTGCCGAAAGTGCCCCCCGATTTAATGTGAACGATTTGTCAAACGTGCTGTGATAGCAGTACTGTCAGACCTGGGCAGGGAAGCACTCTGTCATCTTTGCGCCAACCAAGGTCACTTTGGCAAGGAGAGGAGGGCTCTCGCCAATGAAATTTTCATGTTTATCAGTGATATGCATGGCCTACTTTCACAACTTGTTTTTCCTTCTATTAACAGATTACCATCACAGTCACAGAGACACTCCCTTGGAGAGGAGCCCTCAACAAGATTCAGTCCCCTGGGTGAGTTGCTTGGCATTGCTGAATGCCAAAAAACCAAGATAGCACATGTGAAAGCCAGGGCTCCACGCAAACCAAAGAGAGCATGTGGACACTGTGTCCAGTGGTATAGGGCTATCACATATTACATCTCAAATACAATGTGCACAATATTGTGTCTGAGCATTGTATAGTACTGGATAACATAATTTTATTTTATGACTGTGGGTATCAAATGTCATCTAAGCCTCAAAAGAACCAAAGGCTTAATATAGTCTTTACACAGTGGGCTTGAAATGTTGGTAAACATTTGCATTTAAAGTAACAGGGAAAATGGAAAGGTGAGGAAAACTACATTGTTAGCCAAATGAACCTCATATCTGTAAATGTTCTTAAATTTTTATTTATTTATTTTATTTTATGTGTATGAGTACTTTGCCTGTATGTAAGTATGCATGTGTATGTGTGCCATGCCTATGGAGGCCAGAAGAGGGCACTGGGTCCCTTGGAACTGGAGTTACAGACAGTTGTTAACAGCCGTACGGGTACTAGGAACTGAACCCAGGTCCTCTACAAGAGCAGCCAGTGCTCCTAACTGCTGAGTCACCTCTCCAGCCCCTGAAGTTCATGTTCAGATGGGGTTGATTATCTTTTTGTGTATTTCACTATGCTCTTTCTGGCCTCAGTCATTACAATGGCATATCTCTTAAACAGAGTAGAAACAAATTAGAGCAAGAACTCTCTTGTTGAATTTGGTACCTTTATCATCTAGCACAGTATTTGCTCAGTAAATACTGACAGCAGAAATGAATAGAATCCATGGAAATAAATGCAAGAAAATCTAGTGAGAGAAAATAAAGATCCATGTCAGAGGTGGTTAGCTGGGAGCCAGGACAGTGGGCATTTTGTCTATGGTTAAGTTGTAAGTAAAAGGCCATGGCTGAAATGATGAAGGAGTTGGAGGGGGAGGTCCAAAGAAATGATCATTGACTGACTATATGGCTAAACTGGGCACAGAGGCAAAATACACATTATAAATATACCAGTCAATACCAATCTGTGAAATGCTTACTGTATTGTTTTACTTAAAAAATTAGCTACTCATGTCTAACTATCAAGAGCTTTTACAAAAAGCCTTTGATTCTTGAATCCCTAAGGGTGGGAAGTAGGACTGTCTGGAAATACTGGGCTGCAATGATATGGCTGCCTCTTCAGCTGGGCATTCAGTGTCTACCATTCTGGGTCCTGAATGTCTAGTATCAGCTGCCATTTTTCCCTATGTTTGCACACATACTTCTCTAACAGTGAGCAGGCATTTCTCTCCACCAGGTCTCAATCACAGTGACTCAAAGGACTGAATGAAGGGCTGAGTGACTTTTATTTGGAAGTGGCTACCTCTTGCCCCAGTCACATTATCTGCCTGGGTCCTGCAATATTTAAGCCTATGGCCCCTGAACAAGGCTCCCCTGGGGTTAACTCCTCAAAAGCTCCATGATGTATTCAAGGCAGCAAGGGTAGCTCCCAGTCAGGCCAACCAGAAAGCCCGAATGTAAAAGTGATACCATACAAAACACATGAATGAACCCATCCGAATCTCCTCATCACAGAAAGTGGGTTAATTAGGATGAAGGTGACACACTTACACCATTTAAGAGATGACCAATCCTTCCTGTGTCTGGAATCTCACATCATCCTTGGCATAGTCAGTAACATTATTCCCAATGTTACTTGTGAGAAAACAGAGGCTTTAGGTGAAATCACATCACTAGCAGGATGGAGTTAGACCCAGTAAACAAGAAACCCAAATCCTATGAGTGAGGCCAGAACACTAACATTTCACCAAGAGTCCCTAAGGGACTCTAATGCCCAGCAAGAGCTGAGATCCATACCCTTAGCATTAAGGATGGATTGTTTTGTCTCTCAAAATTCATATGCTGAAACCCATTGCCAGTGTGATGATATTAGGGGGTGGGGCCTTTGGGTTGTGATTAGATTTCCATGAGTTCATGAGGGTGGAGTTCTCATGATGGAATTAATACCTTTATAGAGAGAGACTGGTGAGAACTCACCCGCCGTCCTCCTCCTTCATCTCCTTCCCACTAGCCTCATACCCTTCGCTGTGATAGGACACGAGAAATCTGGTAACAAGGCAGCTCTTTTCAAGCCACTAACCCCCATCAAGAACTCAACCTTACTGCCATCCTAATCTTAGACTTCCAGTTTCCAGAACCATGAAGAAAGAAAAAAAAAAAAGGTAGCTGATCAGTGGTATTTTATCACACACAGCAAACTTAGGTGGTGAGTACTGAGGAGCACAGTCTTCCTCCTCCCACCACGTCCTCATTTAAAGCAATGCAAACACAGATGTCCTGTATATGGTCCCTGCTGGAATGACACAGGGAGAGATGATGTGATGACAGTTGTTCAGATTGGGCCTCAAGGGAGAAGACTTCTAGTCTAGGCTCCAACAGTTAGGCTTTGGTTGTGTTTCGGAGGCTATCCAATGAGAGTCTGTGGCTCTCTTTTTCTTACTCTTGCCAGGGCTGTACATGCTGGGCAAGGACCCTGTTACTGAAGCTAACCCTGAACCCCAATGCTACTAGTTTCCCATGTGGGTAAATGCATGTAAATCTCATGAAAGAGCTTCTAACACTGTGTATTCTAAGATCTGTCCCTATCTGGGAACCAGAATCTCTTGGGTGACATTGCACAATGTACATCTTTAAAAGCTCCTCTGAAGATCCAGATGTGTATCTACAGTTAAGAAAGTTTAGACAGTGATAAAGACCCCCCCCCCGCGTCTCTAGCATTCATAAATCTATGAGAAACAGTAAGGGGAAAAGGAAAAGGCTACACAACATAACTGGTACCTGACTGAATACTGTTGGACATAGTAAAAGGGTGTGGCTTTGCCCAACACGTGTGTTCACATACTCCAAAATCGAATTCCCAATAGAGAGTTGCACTGAATTTGATGTCAGAATTGACCCCTGTGTGACATCTATTCTACCCAGTGTGGAGAAAGATTTGTTCAACACATAATCCTCAAACTCACATGCAAGTGGCCTAATTATGCTCAGCGGTAGTGACTCCAGGGGAACACTTCTCAGCAGGGAGATGGGGCTATATTTAAAAGGAGCACTTTGGGATGAATAGTTATTCACTGGCCCTTTTTGGATAATGGGACTTATTTTATGCAATTCCTGTGGGACTCACAGAATTGAATGCTGAACACAGTCTTTGTTCATATCTTTATATCAAACGTAGACAAAGGCTGACTCATAGTAGATTCTTAATAGTCAATGATTACTGATTGTGAAAAATAACCCAAAAGATTAACTACTAGTATTTTCTGGCTCCACGTCATTAAAAAATGGTCGTTAGAACACAAAAATGAATGCACAGCCATGGTATTTACTGCTAAATGTCCTTTAATGATGCCCCATGGCCTGCAGCATCAACTGGAAAGTGCTCAGTATACTATATGGTAGGAACATATGCATGATCTGGCCTGGGCCACATCTTAGATTCCATCTCTCATTGCACTGACAAGGACTGACCTTGTCATTAGTTACAGTTCAAGAAACACACCTTACCACACGCCTCCACGTCTTTGATCAAACTGCTTCGTCTGCCTGGAATATCTTCTATTTGCTTCCGCAGTATCTTTCAAGATTCAGCTCCATGAAATCTTTCTTCATCTGCCCAAGTAGAGTTAATCATTATGCCTCCCTGTGCATTGTTGATGGATGTCATTCATGGTTCCTCCATCATTTTAACCATTAAAAATGGCTATACATCTTATTCCCTTGACAATGTTAAAAAACAAAAAACAAAAAAACCCCGAAAACATGATCTTAAGTCTGCTTTATAGCCCTGGCATCTGCCAAAAGACCTGGGTCACTGCACATGCCCACTAATGACAGTTTGAATAAACACTGATGTGTCTCCCATTCTGACACCCTAGGTGTCAGAAATGTGCTATCTAGAACTTACTTTTTCTCAAAGAAGGAAAATATTATGGTGGGAAGTGTGAAAACATGAGAAGCTTTATAACATCCTAATTCTTCAGAAGTGATTTACAAGCATGGAAACCTACTAGATACTGGATGAGAAGAAAGTTACCCCAAAATGTCAACAGTGACTAGACCAAATAGAGCAAAGACTCAGAATGATGATCCCAACCAAAGTGGATCTTCGGTACTGGTCTACAATAGAAAGAGATTGAAGAAAATGCCCAGCTGCTCTCTTTTATTAGTGAAAATGACAATTCATTAATTACTAATTATTCAATTAGCCTTTCAAAGCTAGAAGTGGAACTTCATTCATTTTGCCTGCTGTCCTTTCATCTGCAGAGTATAGATCATTTCTACCTCTATTTCCTACTGTTACTGATAAACATTTCTTGAGCACTTCCTAGGTGACAGTCATGATTTTGGTAATACACAAGATTAGTATCTCCTTGTCATCTTGCATTTTTGTTTTCTTTTCTTTCAGTATCATTTTCTCTTAGTAATACCTTTCAGATTAGACATTTGAAGAGAATGAACCACAAGAATGTATTTTATTTTGCTGTAATTAGAAGTCTTAGCTATGTTCGCCCTGGTATAGAGCCATAGAATGTGAGACTTGATGTCCTTTTCCTGAATACAGTCTAAGAACCATCAACTTACATCAGATGAAACTGCCGACTAATAGAATCAGGTGTGTAAAGGATAATAAAATGGTTTATAGATTTTTTTTTCCTCATTCTCACATTGTAATTTGTCTGTTCATTCCACAGCAAGAACCCTTACTCCCGTGAAGGAACTGCTTGTCTCCTTCCTACCACCATTGTTGAAGAAGAGATAGGAGCACAAAGCCAATAGTCAAGTTCTTTCCAGCTCACCACACCCAGGCTATCCATGATCTTGGAGACTATGCTCAGGTGCTTGTGAGTTTTGTCTGGAGCTAGATCTTATATTATGTACCAGAAACAGTGTACGGCATGTGAAAGCCAACATGGACTTCTTCCCCAAAGAGATGAGATGAAACAATTTAAGGAAACACTCCACACTGATTTTAACCAAACCTGAAATATTAGTAATGCCTAATATAGCCAAAGCAATTTAAGAAATGCTATGGACTACTAATGGATGACAAAGGCACAATGGCATTCTGCGTGGAGAGCATCCAGGGACACCTGGGTTTCTGTAACCTCTTCTCTTGACATTCTTCTTCTCACTTCAGCTGATTCTCTCTGTGATGTTCGAGAAGAGTCATACCCATCCTATAATCTATGTCCTTGGCCCTATCATAGCAATTTTATGTCAGGTTGCCTGTCATTCAAGTGTCAGTCTGAATGTCTTTGCTTTGGGTGGGTGTTTCATGATCCTCTTCATTAAGGGAACCTGTTCCAATGTTCACTTGTATATATGTATTTTACAGTCTTGTCTCTGGGAAATATTTATTTTAGCTCTTGTGTATTTTGTATATGTATTTATTTTGCCTGCAGCCTAACAAGATATAACCTCATTTATTGATGGTTTTGTCTGTCTTATGTTCTCTCTCTCTCTCTCTCTCTCTCCTCTGTCTCTCTCTATGATATATTCAGTACTATCAATGGAAAGAATGCATGGATTTACATGGTTTAAATGCATTCCTGGGGAGATATTTTTCCTTTAGGACAGACTTGAGCAAGTCATCTAGTTTTAAAAGTACAGAATTTTCCCCTCCCATCTACCCTAAAGCTTATTTGACCTAAAACATGACCCGGAACACTCAATCTTCAGAAGAAATTGATAGAGAAATATTTTTCTTTGTTCTACTCTCATCAACAACAACAACAAAAATACAGATGGTGAGAACATATGAAGGTGTGAACCTTGAGGGGAAAGGTGACATACGCATCACCACTCTGCCTCACAGATGACCAGGAACGGTTTCACTCAAGGCATTAGGAAAATGGGCCTGCATATCAGCTGCAAAGAAGTAGCAGCAGAAGACTGATTGGTTCATTTCTCTTTCTTTGGCTAGAAAAAGCCGAGGACTGTAGGGTCTGAAAACACTTGAATACTCTCACTACTATAAAACTGCAGAGGGAAGGACCCTAGAGATTAAAATGCTAAAGAAAAGAAATCTGACAGGAACTTTAATGATCAGAGCAGTACTCGTGTCCGAAAGGGTCTCATGTTTCCTGGCAATAGACGTCATGCCATCCTTGTTGCTTGATCGGGCGGCACCATTTTCTTGCCTTGCTCCCCTGCCCCCTCTTCCTTCCATCCTTCTTCACACCCACGTTCAGTGTCTTCTCTCCTCAATTCTTATCATCCAGCAATCCATACATACATGCTTGGAATGAAAAATTGGTTGCTGTGGAATGATACCAAATATGACTCTGGGGGAAATGTGTTTGCAGTTTTTATTAAGCATCAATATAAGCTAAAGGAGAAGATTTATGGTAATGAATCATATTAATCAACTAAATTAATATATCATTTCAGTGAGTCATAGAGTAACAATAACAAATAAAAAATTGGACTTAAACATATCCTAGCCAGGTATAGGTACCCAGACATAAATTAAAGATTCATTTGTAATCTACTCACACACTAAAATCAAGGGCATTATTTCATCATTTCTTATCAAATATGCAAAAAATCATTCTGGCATGGATTTTTTTTCTCTTTGAAAGTACTCCCTGCAGCTTATAGAATAAACAAAATAAACTCATACTTAGCTTGTCTTATTTCAATGCTGTACCAGCTATAGCACAGAAGCACTTGCTTTCCAGTGTAGAAGTTTATGCAAACCACAGCATGACAAATTCCCAAGCAGGACTGCTCAATATGACAGAGGCTAACCATATATGGCTTCTCAAATTTAAATGTAAGTTGATCAAAATTACTGCAACTTAAAAACTCCTCAGTATACCAACCATATTCCAAGTTTTCAACAAAATGAGCCTATTGCCTACTGCCTTGGACAATGTGATATTTTCATTACTGTAGAAGATCCTCTTGAACATTCTTCAATGGCAAACATTTAAAACTCTGGATGAAAATGAGTCATCATTTACATGAAAATTCTAGCTGTTTCCTATTCTCAGGTATTTTTCTCTACTGGTGCAATGATTTATTAATGCCTGTTTCCCAAACTGGATTGAAAACTGCCCGATAGCAAGGCTTTTTGCTTTGACCTCAAAGCCTGACCAAAAATCTTGAAAAAAACCTGATGCTTGAAAAAAATACTCACTGAGCAACATGATGCTGGTATTAATGTCAGATTTCAACATCAAATATTCAAAACAAAGGTATACTCACGGAAAGATTACTAAGAGAAAAAATTTCACATTATGATCTACCAAGGCAAATGTCCATTTTCCTCACCCTTTAATCTGCCATGAAGATCCCAGAAATCAGTTCCACCCTTAACATATGTGAATCTTTTTGCCCAGATGAGCAAATTAACCCTAACTGCATCAGTTGAGGAAACTGTGAAATTAATTGTGTTGACATCTACTTGGGAAGAAAACAGTTAACCCAGCATGACAGGGTGATGACAGTGACTGAAAACTCGGAGGCCCTTGAGAAAGTTGTTTTCATCTCATTATGTCTGCTTTGATAATTACAGCCGACTCATCAGCCCAGAGTTGAACACCACATATAATCACTTTCTTGCATATTTTTTTGAAGGAGGAAGCATAATAAGGTAAAATCTACAGACTAATTTATGACATTTGTGCATCTATTTTCAGGAACTGAAAAACTATAATGCTAAAGGGGGATTCAAAGATTCTTTTATAAATAGTTTAGCTTTTTAAAAAAGAATTACATTTGAAATTATGAAAAAGCTCTCCCTTACACAGATCAAACAGGCAGCATTTTATCCCCACAAAACATTCTTATGTTGCTGCCTAAATTGATCTCCTTTAATTTCAAGAACATATTAATACAAGAAACTGCTACTGGGTTACATAGACCATTAAAGCAAAGGTAGGGCTGTAACATTAGAGAGGACAGATAAAGAAAAAGTCATAGACCTGGGGGCACATTCACATGTGTATGATGAACCAGTCAAGGAAAGACTCTTCTGCATTTTGCTTATACTGTAAGCAGACAGTGATACTCCAAACACAATTCTCAGTCTCCTCACTGGACTTTTGTCCTTAGCAAGTCATGTGTCAGCTACCATAAGGTCAGTTCACAAATCACAAAACAGTGAACGATTAACAAAAATCACCCAATCTCTGTGCTAAACACAACACAAAATTAATTAAACAAACAAAAACTCTAACAAGCCCATCTGGCCCTATTCTATTTTAGGTCATAGCAGCTAAAAATCTCACTAAACGAGATTATAAGGAATACAGTAACTACTCTTCACCAGTGTGGTTTAAAACAGGAACTCCAGTTTCTAAGTTTTGCTATGAGGGACACCAAACTATTCTTGCTGCCAACATTTTCCTAACAGAGTCACCAGATCCATAGAAAATTCTAGACTTTTGGGCGACTGGTGACAAACTGAATATGTGGAAGAAATGGCACTTGGAGTTGTATGGTTTATTTTTAACTAAGAAACACTAGGCTGTAGGTGGTTTTGTAAAAACACAATTAAAATGCCCATCTGTAAATTGGGAATGCACATT
Organism: Nannospalax galili; assembly: GCF_000622305.1. Taxonomy (NCBI): domain Eukaryota; kingdom Metazoa; phylum Chordata; class Mammalia; order Rodentia; family Spalacidae; genus Nannospalax; species Nannospalax galili. The sequence goes on along the minus strand of NW_008347571.1, from coordinate 4,084,269 downwards.
TGTTTGTAAACTTTCTAATTAAAAAACATTGTTCCAGCTTTCCTTCTGTGTCCTTAAAGGTTTTCAGTTCCAAAGGGAAGACATATACTTAGAAAAACCCACTTAATCCTATCTTACACTGTTGACTGCTTTCCTTTCCAAACATGGCACTTAAGTCATGCACACAAGATTCATGGGGCATTTGGTTCCACTAACTCAGGCTTTTCTCCTCTCATAGTTTTTGTTCTTGAATGTTTGTTTCCATGTTTCTTCAAGTGTTTGTTCAGTTCATAGCTCAATAGAGTACCTGAAAATTTCACATCTGATGTAAAAAAAAACCCTTTAAACTTCAGGCATTTCTTGGACAGCACAATTGCTTGAATGAAGTTCAAAATAACTCCTACCGTAAGAACTTTCGAGATGTGGTAGGATGTGATTAGCTTGTAGTATTTATTGGTATACCTTAATTTTCAGCTTAAGAGAATCACTTTCATTTTTGCTTTACCTTGATAACTCGCAACATTTACATACATCACACATTGTCTTGAACATTTAAATTCTCTGACATTCATACCTTCAACTTCAAGTTAGACTGCTAGTGACTCCAGGAAAGTGAATAGCTGTTTCTAAGACGGCTATGATTAGACATACTTTGTGATCCACAGTAGGGCTTGGAACTGCCATAAATACCTCATACATAACTTTTAGGAAGCTTTTCAAATTTGAACGTAAGCTTATACCACCCAATGAAGCACAAATGATATCCCTCCCCCTAGACATAATTTGCTATCCATATTTACCCATGCTGGCAAAAATGTAGCAAGAGTATTCTTTCCAGCCTTTTTAATTACCAAATTTCAAGTTGCTTTTAAAATATCATAGTCCCTCTTGAGATTTCAGGAGAACCGGGATCACCATGGCGATAAGAAAATGGTGCCAACATCATCTTGGCATCAACCTGCCATACATCTCAGGAGACTTGCCCATGGGAGAGAATTGAACTTGTATAAAAAGTGGGCACTATCTCTTCCATTCTTTATTTTGGGAAGAAAATGATAAATTTCATGTTACAGAAGGTAAATAAGAAAATGTTGTCACCATATGCCTCCCTCTAATATACACAATTAAAATGCAATATCAATCTGCTCTCCTGGTATGTAGAGTAAAAATGGAAAGTTAACAGACAGCAGCCCACATTGCCAGCTTCCCTTCACTCTATCATCCTTCACCGATCTCTCATGAACCAATCTCTTTTAACTCAGGGCATGTGTGTGATTTTGTTGAATCCCTTTATTCATGGGTGTGTTTGTTCATTCTTTCCAACAATATTTTCTTGTCTACCCAGAGCATGCTAAGCAGGAAAGGAGGAGTGGATAAGTCAGAGAGGCATGGATACTACAGTGTGTGTGTGTGTGTGTGTGTGTGTGTGTGTGTGTGTGTGGTGTCTAATTATGAAAGAATGCAGTAGGTATAGTAAAAACAAAAACAAAAACAACCAATTGTTCACAATAAAAACTGAGTATCCCTTCTCACTAATCTCCAAACTGCAAATTTGAATACTCTAAAGTCTGAAATTCAAATCTGAAACATTACTAGTTGTAACCGTTTCAGATAAGGGTACTCAACCTGTATAGTAGAAATATGGAAAAATAT